>NC_081451.1:12770753-12777916 GCF_007210705.1 Tigriopus californicus
GTACAGCAGCAATCTCATGGAGCCTGTTAACTAAAAGACCATGATCTACCTTGTCAAAGGCCTTGGCGAAGTCGAGATAAACTACATCAACTGATTCATGGCTCTCCATCCCCTCAATAACCTGCTCTATATGCTCAATCAGTTGGGTAACCGTGCTAAAATGTGCTCGGAACCCATGCTGGCTTGGAGGAAGGACTTCATGGATATCAAGAAATTCAACAAGTTTGAACTTCATGATCTTCTCAAACACCTTCGCAATACTCGAAGTGAGAAAGATCGGCCTATTATTACTGGGGAGTGACTTATTTCCTCCTTTGAAAATTGGAACCACATGAGCTGCGTTCAGAGAAGAGGGGAACTTGCCCTGGTCCAAGATCCAACGCAACAATTCCGAGAAAACAGGAGCAAGGAACAGTGATCATCTCATCAGAAACTGAGATGTCACCCCATCAGGGCCAGGGGAGCTCGAGAGTCTCAAGTCCCTGATGGCCTCTAAAGCATCTTCATCTGTGACTACGAGATCATCAAAATGCTCAACTTGACAAGCCTTGCCAGTCCCAACAAACTCGTCAATAGGGCAATAGGCTGTTGCTCCTAAACTCAGTGGAGTTGAAAACACACTAGAGAACTGATCTCCAAGTATGTTAGCCATAGTCTCTGCATTGTCTATGGCTTTCCCATCGACCTCAAAAGACGTTACAGGATGTTTGATCTTTCTCTTAAAGTTTGCATAAGAGAAAAACGCCTTTGGATTCGACCTCACCTCATGGACAACTCTACTTTCTTTGTTCAACTGACCTGTCTCAATGGAGGCCTTTATTCTACATTGGATTAAATCCAACTTTCTTTGAAGGCTAGCCACAACTATCGGATTCAAAGTGCTCTGGAGCCTTTTTGCTAATTTCCAATTGCTTTGAAACAATTGCTTCCTATACTTCGGAATTATAGAATGTGCCCCGCCCTGTGGAACACATTCAGAGATTGCTAAAGTGGAACAGACGTCTTCAAAAACTAGAATCATTTTGTCTAAGGCTACATCTACGGACGATTCATTTTTCAGCATTGAAATGAGATCAAGCTCCCCTAACCTTTCTATAACCAACGGCCAATGTTCATCTTTAAACTTGAACTTTGCCAGACCGACCTTTTTGGCCGGTCTTACTCTAGATCACGCCGGCTTTTGAGTAATGGTCGACCCTATCTCGAGAACATGATGATCTGACAGATTACTAGGTGTCACATGGACATACTGGATCAGATCAGGGTCATTGGAAAAAAAAAGTCAAGAACGCTACTCGCTCCGGAGGCTACACCAACATGCTGAGAGAGATTGCGCAAGATCGCAAATTCCTCCAGCTTTTCGAACGACTGTGACGTCGATTTCGATACGGGAATATACCCATCTGGACTAGCCTCCCACTCTACAACACTAGCCGGAAAATTGAAGTCCCCTACAAAGAAAACCTTTGAGCAAACTGACTGGTCCAACTCATTTCCTATGAATTTGAGAGCTGACAAGAACGAGCTTACTGAACAAGAGGGGGGCCTATATATTGTTACAATGGACAGATCAAGACCTTGGAGGCGACATACTAAGACCTCTACTTCTCCATTAGACATTTTTACATGACTAATCCGCAGGTCATTTCTAACATATAGACATACGCCCCCATGCGGAAAAGTGGGATTGTCAGGGCGTACTCCATCACATCGAACTAAATTGAAACCAACCATGGCCAACTCTTCATCTAAGACGCCAGGTCGAAGCCAGGTTTCTGTCATGGAAATGAACGAGATCTGCCTATCAAAAGCTAGTTCCTCAAGAACCTTGATCTTTGTGCTGTCTTTTTTTGGAAATAAGACAATGCACATTCAAATAAAGCCCTTTTATGGGCAGATAGCCCGTCGATGGACTGGAGCTATCAAATATTTAACTAGGCTCTCTAACCTTAAAAAATCCTGTTTTTGGACAAAGCTAATCTTAGGTGGAGGATAAGAGAACCTTTGAGGAGAGAGTAAAAGGGGAGGAGAAGAGGGAGAAGGATCTCTGGCCGCCACCTGAGCATGCGATCTAAGAGATACGTGGGGCTCATGGCGACCAGAGGGGGCTTAGGGCTACAAGGTTTGGGCAGAAGGGAGGTTAAAGGAATTGAGGGTGAGGTTGTAGGAGAGGGAGGGGAACAAGGGGAGGGAAATAGGGAAGGAAAGAGGAAAGGGGTGGGGTAAGTCTGTTGAGAGAGAACTGCTGTCTCTTCCTCCTAGTGCCCCTGAGATGGGCCTTTGTGCATTTGAAATTGAGGCATACCTGGTGCCTCAAAGATCTCATGCACATAAATGGGTGGAAAAAGCTACACCCCTGTTTGAGACAACCCTTATCATTGAATTTGAGAAGGCCAAACTCTCTAAGTTTGGGACACCATTCTGGGTGAGCCAGTTTACACCCTTTACCTGCCTTTTTGCATTTCTGTCGTTTATGGACATCGCAATTTTCGAGAGCATTCCCTACTATGCTCTTTTTGATCTCTATGACCTCTTTGACTACAAGGGGCGTTTGAATCAAATGAAGAGTGTCAGTGCCTGTGTCCCTTTTGCCTACACTTGACTGGTTCATCCCACAGTCAAGTAGTGGCTGGGTGTGACCAACCCAAGCTATTAAAGCTTCCATAATGAAAGGCTTATTGATAGAGGACGGAGTTTTCCCATCCAAAACCAGCTCAAGACGGTTCCAAGCCCTTTCAGAAAGTCCCTTCAATAAAACTTCCATTGTTATTGAAAGCAAGGCTATTTAAGGGATCCTAAGTGAAAATACTTGAGACTTGAACAAAGAATATAGAGAAATAATCTGGAGGCTTCCTTCAGTTTCAAGAGAAAAACCGTTAGAAATGAGCGAGAGGAAAATAAAAGATGAAAAAGTAGAAGAAGAAGAAGAAGACAGAGCCAAGAGAGCCAAAGAGAGAAACCAGCGCGTGTGAATGAGAACCAGCGGTAGAGCAGGTAAACAACACACGTGCTAGGTGGAAACCAAGGAGGAACGTACTCCCTGGGGACAGACAAGAAGACGAGAATAGGTGATTTCACTAGGTTGGGGCTGCCAACAGAGAAGAAGAGATAAGAGTCGGTCGACTACGATGATCTTCTCTTGGCAGACCAGCTAGCTAGCCTCAGCCAACATACACCAACTCGACTACAGGAACAAGCTAACATCAATGGAATGGAATCTAACAAAAGAAGGTTCTAGAACCCAAATTTGTATTGAAAATAGGAAACTAAACTGATTGTAAACAACAAGAAAAATCGACTACATTTACAAGTACATGAAATGAACAAACCCTACAATAAAAACAAAATGAACTACTCCTTAAGCCAAAACTACATGAAGTAACCTAGAATTGGGATAAAACATATTGACAGACGAAAAAAGTGAAATACGACACGAGCATAAAAGTAAAAGATATAAGACTAAACTACTAGAGATAGGAAGAGATGAAAGCTAAAGAACAAAAGTTTCTTACCTTAAGCAGCCACGCGACCACTTACACAACACAACACACTCAGACCGGCCGTTTGAAAAGATCAGGCCGATAGGAGGCTTGGGCGGAGGCTGGCGGAATTGGCCTCCTCGGTTCCCCTTTGAATAGGTCGGCGCCTGGCAGATGGTAACAAAAAGTGTCTAGGAGACATTTTCTGAAGGGGAGGAATAGCCGACACTTTTTCTCGTAAAAGAGCATCCTCCACCTTAGCTTTTTTATCTGTCTGACGACGCATTCAGTTTGGTCAGCATATAGAGGATCGGAAGAAGTGTGGCCCTCCACACCTTCCATAACCTCAAGACCGTGTTCTTCGAGCACATCTGCCATTGCCACCTCGTGTCTCGCAGCACTAACTCCAATCTGCAACATGGCACCGAGTTGTTGGGAAATTGATTGCCCCTCTTTCCCGACATGGCCATCTACGAACCACCACAAGCGTCGTGCCTCACGCCACTGAAAGCCCCTCAAAGTATGGGATGAGGCAAAGTGAGCACTGGCGATTGTTCCTTTGCATTGTAACTCAATACCCCTCACTTTGCTCTGGGCCTCTAATTACCGTTCTGTAAGAGACATGCAAGTGCCATAAAATGATTTGGTTCAATTGTTCTTATTCATCTTCTAAAGTCAAGAGTGCTTAGCATAAATATCGTCTCTTTGCGCTCTCAATGTATAAAAGGCCCACTCACTGATAAGACAAAGATTTATGAATGCCGGCCAATAGCATTATAATTGTGCAATAAGGTATCCAAATGGCGCCAAAAATGTGCAACAAGGCAGTCCAAAGGCGCCATAAATGTGCAAAAAGGCAGCCCAATGGCGCTAAAAATATGGAACAAGGCCTGCCAATGGCAATAACTAACGAATTGAAAACTAACGGGAGACACAAGAAGTGCAGTCTCATGTATCAGCTTTTCGATGTGCTTTGGTTTTATTGATCCGGTAGCATCCTTCAAATCAGACATGGACAAATCTTCAAGTAGCATTCCAGATCAACCTTACATTCAAGGACGAGCTCTGTCCGGCAACTCAAATTCGTTGATAGATCAAAAAATCATAAAAAATGAAAAGGTAAAAAATACATGAAATATGACCTTTCATTTCAATAGCACTGGAATTACAATCCCTGAAAAACCAAGGAAACCAACACAATATTAGGCCTGTGAGTGAACATGACGTTTCAGAAATCATAAACACAGAAATATAGTATTAGTAGCTACTTTGATGAGCATTCTAACACAGTTGTGAAACAACTGGCTGCGGTTATAGTTAAACCACCTACAAAATTGGTAAATAAATTCCTCAATGAGGGTACTTTCCGGACAAACTAAAGGAAGCAAAGGAAATTCCATTATTTAAAGCCGCAAGATACCTGATGCTACCAACTAAAATTCGGTCACTATGCATTCTTAGTATGCTTTCAAAAGTCGTTAAAGAGGCTGTGCGTATGCATATAATCACCTTCTTCAACTCTACATGTTATAAATTCCAAGCAAAGAAACCAAACTCAATTTGATAAATAACTCTTGTTGACTTCTTGCTTGTCATTTTGTTTATTGTTGTTGTTGTTTATTGTTGAGAGCCACTCACAGGCACAATGTGTATAAAAGAGTAATGGCACAATTGGGAAAAATATTTAAACCGAGAGAATAGAAAAGAAGCACTATTAATTAACTGCTCAAGAAGTAGAACACATACGATAAGAAAACAAATTAATTGCTTCCGGTCCAAATCAAGTTTTTGAAAGAAGCAGACGAACTGGATAGACGAGTGGCCAGGGGGAGCGCATTCCATGAATCCACCGTCATGATAGAAAAGGTATGAGGGAGATGGTTGTAGCGCAGTTGATTAACGCGCGACCGAGCTATGCTCGGGTTCATACAGGGTGTAAAGAAATTAAGGGCCTCCATGGCTGTTTTTCAAAACATTTCTCCCTACTCGAAGATTTTTTTGACATTGAACCATAAGCATTCATTAAGAGGAATTGTTAAGAACCTAATGACATATTACAAATGGTTAAACGATATCCTGGAGGCGATGGGTAGCCCTCTGATAAAATACCGTCAAAACAATGTCTGAAAATTCAAGTGAGCGCAGTCTGAAGGTCAGAACCAAGGCTAAGGGCGTCCTGAAGGCCGGCAAAGACCAAGGAACGTTAGTGAGCCTTTCAGTGTTCATCCTCAAACCATTGGAAAGTGGAGAAACTCAAAAAAATGCCATAAATCCTTTTAGAACAGACCGGACCGATGGCGGAAATCTGGATTTTCAAGACTCAATCTTTAGGTGGCTAAACATCAGAAGGTTACTAATCTCCTTTGGAGTAAAATCGGATCATTCGTGGTATGGTGTTGGGTTTTTCAATAATCCCTTTTAATGAAAACTGGACATTCAATCTGATCAAATCATTATTTGAGTTAGGGGGTAGGATTTTCAGAAGCGACAAAGAGCGGCCCTTAATTTCTTTCCACCCTGTAGGTTCGATCCTAGGTCTCCCTTCCCCCTTGCAGTCGATCATCGCCTCGAACGGCGGACCCTGAACCCTAAATGGGACAGTAAAAACCATTGTCAATCATCCAACCGTCTGAGATGAAACTCCAAAGTCGATCTTTCACCAAACGCTCCATGAGCTTACCACAAACACTAGTTAGAGATATTGTACGATAATTAGAAGTCTGCCTAGCGTCGCCCCCTTTCAAGAACGGGAATATGTTCGCGCTACGCCAATCCAGTGGAACTTCCCCAGACGACATAGAACAGGAGAAGATAAGCGAGAGGGCGAAGTCTACACATCCACCAAGTTCTTTTAACAAGCTAGATGTTATTCCATCAGGACCAGGACGTGTAGAATACTTCTGCCTCAGAACCAAGCCCGTGTCGAAGTCAACTTTCATCTTATCATTCCCTTGATTGGACTCAATTTCTCCTCGTTTTGATGAAACCCATGGCTCAAACGTTGACTAAAAAAACTTATTAAATATTTGCACCTTTTCATGCTTAGCGTCAATCATATTCCCTTGACTGTCCAGTATTGGCCCAATGCGGGATTTACCAGCTTTTTTGAAATAGCCGTAAAAGCATTTCAGACTTTTCGTCTCTGCCAATTTCTCTTCGTAAGCTTCCTTGGCTTTGCGTATATCGACTTTAATCTGTTTAGCGAAAATTGCATGTTCGTTCTTGTGCTCGACTCTATTCGACGACCTAAATTTTGCCCAAAGTCTATCACATTTCCTTATCTGACCCAAGAGATGCTGGGACAACCATGGTGGCTTTCCGTTGTTCCTCTTTAGGCGTAGTGGAACAAACATTAAAGAACCTTCGTCTATGATATTTTTGAAACACTCCCAAGCCAGTTGACGAGGAACAAAACACAAGTTGGTTCCAGTCAAAACTATTTATGTATTTTTTAAAACCATCAAAATTAGCTCTAGTATAATCTGGAATCCTGTGTTGACCCTCATTGAATTTACGAGTATATGTGGAAGCAAGTCCCACTAGTAATGGAAAGTGATCGCTTAATATAAGTTCTGGTCTACACTCCACAAAGTGGACCAGATCGGACGAATTTGTAAACACCAAATCTAGGATATTGCCAGCTGTGTGCGTCGGATTTGTCACGAGTTGCTTCAAAAACCCGTT
>NC_081451.1:12779003-12781143 GCF_007210705.1 Tigriopus californicus
GTTTTTGAGCCAATTTTACGCAATATTTCACCAATTTCAATCGAAAAACAATTTGATTGTTTTTGATTAATTTGATGTTCATTTATTCTTCTGACTTTCAAGATTAATTCAGAAATATTTAGTATATGGACGGAGTTGTATATCAAGGAGATCATTATTTAATTAAAACCACCTTAATGTGCCATGCAGTACGGATAATCTTGTTTTATTCATACTGGAGTTAATGTCTTGATTCAACGCAATGGCCTAAGTTGGCGGTGAGGGGAAATCCGTGTCGTTTCCTCTCTATAGAGTCCCTGTATACACAGGCTAATTTGCAATATTGGAGACATTGCAAATTCGTTAATTTGTTCAAAATACTTCGACAATTTAGATAAATGCAAATTAACATGATAATTGTTGGGAGGAATCCAGCGCTAAACTCGACGTAATAGACCCGGTACGACTACGCGTCATGCGTGTAAGAGGCAGTTGCACATCACTAACGACTTTAGACCGATCTTTCTTGAGCCTTATGATTGGACTCCGGTAATTATTTTGTCTCGTCTCCATATCACTCAAACAATTAGCCCCAGGTTTCGCCCCTTGTGATGGATCCATAACGGAGTATGAATCTTCCATGTCCACAATTTGTTCTTTCCCAATTTGATTTTCACTCTCCTCTACTCGAGGAACAACCTCTGTACCGGCTTGAGACTGAGACACAGGGTCTATAAGTGCCTCGGCCACTGCAATCACAGAGGCTACATCTGTATCTGATGGACTGGCTTTGAGATTAGGACAATCCCGTTTCATGTGATCAACGCTCTTGCATGCAAAACACTTCTTTATTTGGTCCCGATGATAAATCCTCAGCCGTACTTTCCCAACTACAATGAAATCAGGAATTTACGATTACGGATTGACCAACACTCTACGGTTGCAGTTCAGTAGATTCATCAACCTTTTGTCAAATCTTCCATCAAACGTTTCGCCCTGTACCTCGGACAGAATTTCAACATATGGAGACAACGCCTCTACTAGTCGATTGTTTGACATTTCGAACGGCACATTCAGTATTCGTAAATAAGCGCTCCCGCCCCCCCAAACAGTTGCCATCCAAACCACCCCGTTAGGGTAAGGAATCGCCCGATTGGGTTGGTTACCAAAACGGTCACGGACAACGAACTCGCTCGTTGTATAGACTTTAACCAATCTTTTTACACCAGGCCCACCCAAGTTCATGACAGCTTTGATCTCCTTCCTAGAAAACTTGAACAAGAAATCTGCGAGTATGGTTGTATCGAACAAACCCTCGCCATGAAAATCAATGGTCACGGTGGGACAGGTACGCTCCTCAGGGATGGAACGTTGCCCTGCTGAACCAGCAACTTCTGCATAGCCCCGTGGTGGGACCTCATCCTCGCCACGTGCAACCATGTTGGTCGATTGACTAGCTCAATGACCAATGTTACCTTAACCAGTCCAAAGTCACGAGCAAAGTCACAAAATTACACACGTCCGTCAAAAATCAAACGCAATGGAACTTTGTGGGCGAACCACAGCTAGAACACTTAGCTAGCCTACGGGGCTCCTACCCCTAGCTTACACAAGACACAACTCCAATTGAGTCCTGGACCAAGAGTATTAGAAAATAAAACGCACTTTTGTTACCATCCTGAGGACCAGAAACTTGCATACAAAGATGACAAGTATCAGATGAGCACTTTATCACACCTCTGTTCACACCGTACGTCAAACGCTTGTGGGTGAACAACGGCGGGAACCCCTAGCTAGCCCCCTGGGCTCTTACCCCTGGCTACCACTAGGTTCAACCTCAATTGAACCCAGGACCAAGTTATTGGGGAGAAAACGAACTACTTACCGACTAAACAGGATCAGAACACTTCATTGAAAGAAATAGATCTAACGAAAAATCGCCAAGTGTCTGAGGAGCTCTTGAGTACACATCCGTTCCCATTGAACGCAAAACACAAAAATATTTGCATTGCTGCCATTGGTTTCTCCCTTTAAAAGTGATAGCACTGTAACATGAAAGAATGCTCAATACCCTAAAACCATCCTTTAGAAGTTGACTGTCTTTCAGACACATTGCAATTCAAGACTTGAGTTGTAAATAGAAGGCCATGTCTAAATGCAT
>NC_081451.1:12781160-12782405 GCF_007210705.1 Tigriopus californicus
CCTGGGGACCAGAAACTTGCATACAAGGATGACAAGTATCAGATGATCACTTTATCACACCTCTGTTCACACCGTACGTCAAACGCTTGTGGGTGAACAACGGTGGGAACCCCTAGCTAGCCCACTGGGCTCTTACCCCTGGCTACCACCAGGTTCAACCTCAATTGAACCCAGGACCAAGTTATTAGAGAGAAAACAATCTACTTACCGCCTAAACAGGATCAGAACATTTCATTGAAAGAAAAAGATCTAACGAAAAAAACGCCAAGTGTCTGAGGAGCTCTTGAACACACGTCCGTTCCCATTGAACGCAAAATCTAAGTTTTTCTTACTTGTTTGAGTGTTGGAAGCTTACTGAACTCTTATGAGTCGTATATTTCTTTATATAGCGGGCGGAACAGGATATAGATTGGGAGGATACTACACCTCCTCCCAGATTATGGACATAATTTCAATTATAGGACATAAACGAGAATAAATAAATCGATGAATGAAAAGACTGTGAGGAAAATGCGATGTCGAAAGCAAATAAAGCAACACAAAGAAGAGTCGATACGGGGACGGCCAGTCTGTGAGGAACGATGGGTTCTAGCGTAATTGTCCTCAGTAATTATCTTGGGGGACGGAGCGCCGTAATAAGTTGATCCCGGCGGCTTATCGAAAGAAACACGAGGGAAGTAATTTTGTCCTTGCGCCTGTGCCTGGCGGCGGTAAAATGTCTTGTAGGCATCGTGCCTCATGTTGTGGTTCTGAAACCACTTTAAACACTTGCACAAGAAGACGAGGATGATTAGGACGGCTATGAGAGATACAGTTCCGAAGCCAGCTGAGGTTGAGTGAATTTCCAAGAAATGGAAACCACTAGATTCACTAGAGACGCGAGTCTTGGCGATCTCCGTATTATTGAGGTGTTGAGAGGCGTTTAAATCACGGCCTGCACCATTGCCCATAATTAAGGCAAGTTACTTATTTGTCTTCTGAGAAATGCGATAAGACCGACGTAAAGGCGGAGGAGAGGTAGGAGGAACTGGCAAGGAAGGAATGGAACCCGGAATATTTAAATCAGGAAGAAGCGCATCGCCTGCAATAAATTTGCGGATGAATTTGCGATTACGCCTAGATCGTTTGCCAGAAATGTTGCATTCTAATTCATAAGATCGTCCATCATCTAAAGGATGAAGAACGATCGAAGTTTGCCCCCAAATTTTGCTGACAGGGTGCTGAACAAGAACGGCAGTTCCAGGA
>NC_081451.1:12782909-12801501 GCF_007210705.1 Tigriopus californicus
ATTGCAAGAAAATTGATGCCCGCAAAATCAAACAAGTCTGCAGCCATCAATTGAGTAGGGAAAGTTTGGTCCAGAGTATATGACTGGAGCGACTCATTAGGTTGTGCAGCCTGATCTTTTTGGCAAGGTGTGCACAAAGAAATTAAAATTTTCAAATCATTATTCAAGCCAGGCCAATAATAACTACTTTTCGCAGCTAACAACGTTTTTGTCAATCCTTGATGCGAGAAGTGCAATCTAGCAAATATCTCGTTACGAGCAGGATGAGGAATAACAATCCTGTCTCCCCATGTCAGCAAGTATCCTTCGTCGCCATCATCAATGAGAGACAGTTCATCCCATATATTCTTATAGACTCTAGCTGCATAGGGAAGGGGAAAGCTGATCGATTGTCAATTGGGACCCAAAAGCGGATATTGTAGCTTGATAATCATCGTCTATTTTTGCTTGCAAAAACAAAAAAGTAATTACTGGATCTGAAGCCGTGCGATAAGAAATAGTATCACAATTGAGAGGAAGATGAAGTTCATTTTCAGTTGAGTCAGCAGGAAAGACAGGAGCCCGGGAAAGAGCGTCTGCAATTAAATGATCTTTTCCTGCGTTCCATTCAACGGTAAACGAATAGGAAGATAAAATCTCTCGATATATCCGAGACGAGTATTTGGAATGTCCGGCAAATGAGTTTTTAGGACGCCTAAAAGTGGCCTGTGATCGGTAACCACGTGGAAGCTATTCATCACAGGGAGAAAATAATCGCATTTCTGAACAGCCCGGGCTATAGCTAAGCATTCGATTTCAACTACAGCATAATTCTGCTGAGCTGGCGTTAAAGCAAAACTTCCGCATTGTACGACGCAAGGTTTCGGGTTAAGGTGAACATCCATCTTCATTGCACGGGTGTCGTATTGTATTAACGCATAACCAAGGCCATGTTTCTTGGCAGCATTGGTGAGCAAGGGTGTCTCCAAGGAGGGATCAAATGGCTGAACTATCAAAGACAAAGCTAAAATCTTTCTCGCACAATTAAATTCTGCATCTATCTTGGGTGACCATAAATAAGCCGTATGTTTCTTCGCATCCCCTGGGTCATTTGGACAAGGTCAGGAAAGAAAATTGATCAATTGATTAGCAAGACCTAGGAAAGAGCGAAGAGCGGTAATGTCAGTAGGGATAGGAAATTCTTGCTCAGTGCCGTCATTTGTTCTCAGTCCCGTCTTTTGTTGAGAGCAGTCGCAACATTTTGTTGTTCCTGATCTTTTCAAACGGCCGGTCTGAGTGTTTTGTGTTGCGTGAGTGGTCACGTGGTTGCTTAAGGTAAGACTTTTGTTCTTTAGCTTTCATTTCTTCCTATCTCTAGTAGTTTAGTCTTATATCTTTTATTTTTATGCTCATGTCGTATTTCACTTTTTTCGTCTGTCAATATTTTTTATCCCAAAGAGAGAGATCTTTGGAATGGGTTCCCCAACTGAACTATTTTTCTCGTTTTTATGAGCTTTCAGCGACATCACATGGGATGCATCGCTAACCTACATCTCCAGACCTTCCATTTTTGCCTAAATACGCCAACTATCTCAAGCAGTTACCAAATCAAGTTTGAAAACGGGGGAATTAGGCATTATTTGTATCTCCAAGTCTCCATGGGCGTTGCCTGTTCATGTGGTTATACATAAGAAGCAGACGGATCTTGGTGCCATGCAGCAATTTCCAGCCACTCAATGTGGCAACTAATGATGGCCACAGAAGTAATGATCCCCATTGAGGATTTTAACGCGAATCCTTTGGGGAAGGACATATTTTTAAAATTGATTGGGCAAGTGGCTATCATCAAATTCCAATGGCCGAGGAGGACATGCTAATGACCGTGGTAATCATATTATTTGGCCTGTATATCTTTTTGCGGATGCCTACTAAGTTTCCATCGTTAATGGATGGCGCACTTCACGGATTGCCTGTCTTATTTGTCTACGTGGACGGTACTTGCGGATAGCCAGCTCTTACGCACCCGAACATTTAGAACTTCTCAGACAATTCTTCCAAGCTCTCCAAGATGCTGGGGTGGTCTTTTAGCCAAGAAAATGCCCATTGGACGTGTCAGAGTTGATTGCTCTCGGGCATAACGTCTCGGCTAGACAAGTCTTGGCCACTGAGGACAAGTGGGTGCAGTGAGGGATTGTTCAAATGATTTCAATTGCTTGAATATAGTTGCTGACCACCATTCAATTTGTTTTAATACAGGTACAATTGAGATTTGAATTTAACCGAGAACGTCTTTCTTCATTTTGAATGTATGGTTTGTCTGAATTGGTACAAAACATATTTTGTATACCATAGTCTGTTGAGATTGGCTAGGCTGGCCAAGTGGAGCATTTAAATGATCTTGTAGTCACAGATCAAAATGCTTTAGAGGCCATCATGGACTTGAGACTCTCAAACATCTCCTGGTCCTGATTGTGTGACATGTCAGTTTCAGATGAGATGCTCACTGTTTCTTGCTCCTGTTTTCTCGGAATTGATGCGTTGGATCTTGGATCAGGGCAAGTTTCCACCTTCACTAAAGTTAGGTCACGTTGTTCCAATTTTTAAAAGGGGGAGATGAAACGCTCCCAACAACTATAGGCCGATTTCTCTCTCCTTGAATATTGCCAAGTTGTTCAAGAAGATAATGAAGCTTAAACCTGTAGAGTTTTTTGAAGTGCATGTTGTTCTTCCTCCTATTATTGAGGGATTATTGAGGGACTAGAGGGACCTGAGTCAGTTGATGTTGTCCATCTTGAATTTGACAAGGCTTTTGATAAAATTGATCATGGCCTTTTGTTGAAAAGACTTCTGGCATGTCATTTGCATTGCTGCCATTGGTTTCTCCCTTTAAAAGTGATAGCACTGTAACATGAAGAAATGCTCAATACCCTAAAACCATCCTTTAGAAGTTGACTGTCTTTCAGACACATTGCAATTCAAGACTTGAGTTGTAAATAGAAGGCCATGTCTAAATGCATTTCCTAAGTATTTTTGGTTTAATGTATCACACAATGTAGCGGAAATCAACGTCAAACATGATGAATCATTACCAAACAGATTTCAAGATAACATTGGCAATTTTCAATGAATTGCTAGGCAACATCTATCTAGGTTGACGAGTGCCGGAGAAACTGATTCCACAGATCCTGGTTTGGTCACAATAAAAGCAACAGCTTCACCGTTTCAACATCACAAACAGATCAGCATTGAACCAACCAAGTAAACTTGACTCTACTCCTGTTCACCATGATCAAGTCCTTCATCTTTCCCGTCCTTCTGGCCTTGAGTGGGTTTGCCCTCCTCTCCATATCCATGGCCACGCCACTAATCCGACGATCCCATCCCGGAGGAAGCCCAGAAGTATGTTCACACGGAAGTCAAGATATCAGAGGGGTGTGATGATGAAGATAACAATGCTGACAATGATGAGGATGAAGATGATGTGCCAGCCGTTCAAGACCGGTAAGGAATCAAAGTGCCTAGCAAAATCTCACAACCAAGAAAAATATGTTACATTTCAGGATCTTCCCAAGACTTTGGTGCCGTCTGAAGTGCGCCCAATCTGTGCCGCCAATCCAAATGGCACTTGTGTCTGCACCAAATTCTTCCTTGTCTTTCCCATCTTCTCAATCAGAATTCCTTGCGCTTAGGCCACATGTCAGGTAATGCATGGAGGAAGGACCTGGCTTTTTTCGAAATAGATATGCTTTATTGTGGTCAATAAACGAATGGTGCTTCCCAATGATGTTTTGCTTGTTTCCCTAGTCCAAAAAGGGATATTGGTAGCTAAAGTTAATGACATTTGTACAGAAGACGCGTCATCTCCTTTTACCTGGTTCTCGCTGATTGGTCCAGCTAGTACAGCAGCTGATCATGAGCAATGAAAAAAAAGCGTTGTTTGGAACATTCGCACTTGACTCACTCACTGTATGTACACAGCAAGGCAATCATTTCGTTGATCACCTTGATGATTTTGTGAGTGAATATGACTTTCATCTCTTAGTGGACTTCACGTGGTAAAAGATGGGCGGGGCGTGCTCTGGCGTAGAATGTACAAATGGGATCAAACTATTAGCCAGGTAGCTCATTCTACCAACAACACAACCACCCAACCACCCACCCACCATGACTGGCCAATGCCGACCAATACTCCAGTTGGAAAAAGGTTCTTCTCAAAGTGTGTTGGCCAATCTGAGGCACAACCTCATTCAGTGTGAACTGCTAGACATGTCTGAACTGGAAGGGTCAAAGTCCCATCCATTGACCTATCAAAGAAAATGCAAGATTCTATTGTTAACCCGAGTGATCAAAAATCCAACCTTCAAAGCGCCTTTCTTCTTCAACTCGTCCAGTCAGAGGAAGCAATCAATCCTCTTTTGTTGAACCTGTCAAAAATTGCCAATGCAATGGAGACAAGAATAATTCTGAGAGGATGTAATAACAGTCAGTGTCATTAGAGGATTGCCGTTGTCTGGTTTTGATGCTCAAACACTCACTCCTCATTGTCCATGGATGTAGAATCCGTACATTGGGAACAAAAATCCATCTCACTATTTCTGGTTGATGAAGACTAAACACAATCCCTTCGTTTATTGTCATGCTTATTGATACTGTCACTCGAAAATATGCCTTTGGCCACTGTTTGACAGCTTATTTTGTGCTCAAATTTCTTGGTGTGAAATAATCGTGTTGTAGATATGAAGGGACGTTATCTGATTGACCTCGCTCACTCACAGGTGTTTCCTAATTCTTCCATTACTCCAGCCATCGGTGGTATTTGTAAAATTAGCACAGAACTGGGGAAGATCAATTTGCTAGCACTATTGCTGGGTTCCCCAACTTAACTATTTTTCTCATTTTTATGAGCTTTCAGCGACATCACATGGGGTGCATCGCTAACCTACATCTCCAGACCTTCCATTTTTGCCTAAATACGCCAACTATCTCAAGGTTTCTATCTAACTATCTCAAATGGCACTTGTGTCTGCACCAAATTCTTCCTTGTCTTTCCCATCTTCTCAATCAGAATTCCTTGCGTTTAGGCCACATGTCAGGTAATGCATGAAGGAAGGACCTGTTTTTTTTCGAAATAGATATGCTTTATTGTGGTCAATAAACGAATGGTGCTTCCCAATGATGTTTTGCTTGTTTCCCTAGTCCAAAAAGGGATATTGGTAGCTTAAGTTAATGACACTTGTACAGAAGACGCGTCATCTCCTTTTACCTGGTTCTCGCTGATTGGTCCAGAGCCGTCACGTGACAGCTTTAGGCTCAGCCAATCGACAAGCTTGGGCATAAACGGCGTGGCCAGCACTAGGCAAATGATAAAAGACACCATGCTTAGGTGAAACGTAAATGAAAGACGGTACAGAAAGTTCGCAATAATTATTCAACAAGTCTTCATACCAAATTAGGTTGGATTGATGCTTGAACGTTAAAGCCGGAGCAACTTCTCGACCCAAATGACCGGGAATAGATGATACAAGATTTTTGATTATACAGGCGTTGACCCACAAAATCCACCAAAAGATTATTTGAGGTCAGAAAACCAGCCCAGGAATTGCTTTGTCTAAACCTGCCAAATAAAATGACCAAGAATATCAATGGTTCCCTAAGTGCAGCTCTTGAGTTAATTTTCCATGACAAGGGATAAACGTGCCTTTGGCAGGGGTAATACTCGGAGTCCAATTTGTGGTATATTTCGCAAACTTGTTGGCGGGTAATATGATCTCTTGAGCTCTGGAATCAACTAAGTATGATTGGCTCTTTTTTTACATTAGTGACAAATAAAAGGCGACACCAATTGTGCTTATTGATGGTCGAATTGCCAGTTTTTGTGGACGCTCCAGAATTTGGTCTTGGTTGCATAGGTACCGTCGCCACCAGACGTGTTTCCATAAGAACAAGGTCCTTCACAACGGAAAGCCTTCGCGCCAAATCGCATATAAAAGTGGCAAAGTTGCTCGTGGCCTCGTTGCGCTACAGAGGACACGTCCTGACTCTCGTTTGGTTGCACCAAACTGATGCTAGGATGTATAGCGGATACTAACGCCAATTTCTGGTCGGTTGCAGAGTCCAACAATGGAACAAAGTGCAGGCGAACCTCCTTGGAGGGCTAGTCCACAAAGAGCGGTTCTAAAAGGAAGCATGGCTCATGCTTGGCCAGAAGTCTTCTCATCTCGTCCATCAATCCCCAAGTAGAGAGATGCGAATCAAACTTTGAGCTCGTTGGTAAGAGGACAACGTGTAAGAATCCATTAACCTATTCTTAAGGGTTTCATACTTAGATCCCCCAGGCGGACGCTGAACCAGTTTATTTACTAGGTGTTTTGCTGATGTTTGATTGAACACCGTTAAAACATGATGGTACTTGGTGTCGTCCTCGGAAATCCTCCTCACAGCGAACTGGGTGAGCCAAACAGTCGCGCCCTCCATCCAAAAGTTAGGGAGCTTGACCGATGCCGCGTTTAAAATTGGATTAGTTGGTTGGTCCACTTGCTCGGGCTTCTTCTGGTCGGTTATAGTCATAATGTGTCCACCTGACTATACATAGTCAAGGTAACCCCCGACATGGATGTCAGCCTGAATTGAGACTTGCTCCTTCCATTTACATTGAGCGTTTCCACCATTTTGATAAAGATTACATTTCGAGCTTCATCATAGCCACACGAACGTTCTATTCTTCTACGCATTGAACAATTGGTGTATACCTTATCTAGACGCTTTCGCCACTTTAGCCTTTGATAGCACTGTTTTAGGTGCGTCGAGGAATATTTCGTTCGACCCACCCAAATGTTAGCCCAAATGATACATAAAAACAAGTGCTTAGACAACTCTCTCAAACCTGCTGAGACAGCCTTTGCACAGTAACAGGTTGCATTGCAAATGGGGCTTTAATTCAAAATTTGGAAATAGGAGCAACAATGTAGAATTGCTGTGGTGTGATTTGATTCTATGTTCATGCTTATATCTGTTCTTCTAGTCAGTTAGATATGAATCGGAACTAGTCAATGAAATGACAGTCATCTCATTGAGGTCATCTTTAGGACACGACATGGGGAAGTAAGTAATGGTGGCTTGCTGCCCTCTCTCTCGTATTCCTTCGGCCTCTCCTCCAGAGTTGCACATTATTCCTCTCGCTTCAAAGATTGGCAAGATCTATTAACATTTCATATTTCGATGATGTAAGAAGTAATTTAGTGAACTAAAGTGTGAAAAACTCGTAAGGGAGATGAAATCTCGGAAATAGTTATGATGCAAATTGAACAAGTTTAGTCACCATTGCGTGTTATGGAGGAATTTGATTGTGGAGGTATCATCATTAAGTTGGCGAAATATTTTTGATGGGTATGTTTTAAGCGTCAGTTCATAATGGACCTTCCAGAGGAGAGCAAATGTCTTTCAAGGTGGAAAAAGATTTTGTTCTCAATCACACTTGAGCCCATGATCTTTGTCTCCGTTATTGGAGGAACAATTGTTGGAGGATCGGCGTTGAACACAAATTTGCTAATTAACAAAATGTGCGTATTTGAGCTTCAATTCAATACGACTATTTGCGATCACTTGGATCTCGCAGAAAACGAAGATTATGAGAATGAGGTCCAAGAGAGAGTCAATAACTTCCAAATGATTGGTCAATGGGTATCAGCTATTCCTGGTTTGATATTCTCATTATTTGCTGGTAATATAATAACCTCTTCGTTTTAATTCGTTCTCAAGAATCCCTTGAACGAGCCTATTTTTTTTTCACTTAGGTGGCTTATCGGATAATGTGGGAAGGAAACCCTTGCTCATATTTCCAATAGTAGGGTTGGTTCTCACATCCCTGCTGGAGATCTTGAATTTGGTGTTCATTGATACTTTTCCCATTGAAGTGTTCTATGTTGAACATGTGCATAGCTTCTTTGGCGGCATGTCGGTCTATTACTTGGGCTTCTACGGCTTTGGAACCAGTGCAACCAATTCCAAGGAGAGGACATCCCGATTGGCTCGATTTGACGGAGTGGAACAAGCCGGAGCCTTGATTGGAACGTTTTTGTCGCCAATACTCTTCTCAGCCGTTGATTATATCGGCTGTTACGGCATCAGGGCAGGTTGTCGGATCCTTGGATTGGTTTACTTATTATTCATTGTCAGGGAGCCTTTGAAAAAGAAGGGCAAAATTTTCAAGACCACAGTGGACAGCCCTGATGGATCCAGGAACATGACTTGCTTGGAAATGTTTTGGGAAGGCATGATGTCCCTTTTTATCCGACCAGTCATTGGGATGATTCAAACAATCATTCGAAGCCGTCCCAACCGACTTCGGCCTCTTCTTTGGTTGCAACTTTTGATTTATGGTATTTACTTTTTTGAGATGGAATCTGGCGCTCTCATGTACATCTATGCAATCAAAGCCATTCCAAACTATGATGGAACAATTCACTCCTACATGAATATCATGATGAAGATCCTGGGGACCCTGGCTTTGCTCTTTGTGATCCCGTTACTCTCTCTCAAGTTGAAGCTACACGAGGGCCTGATCTTAGTCATCATCAACGTTTTGGTTACCCTTGGATACCTGACGACGTCATTTGCTCATAACATCTGGCAATTCTTCTTGTCCAATATGCTCCCTAGCATTGCAATTTGCAAGTTTTCCGCCACTCGATCCCTATTGACCAAGTGCATCGACCACGATGAGGTGGGCAAGCTCTACTCTTTCATTGCACTCTTATCTGCACTTATACCGATTGGTAGTAATCCAGCTTTTCGGCAATTGTATAACGCTACGTTGGGAAGCTTCCCCTCTGCATTTTTGCTTTTAAGTGCTGCCTTGGGAGTTTTGACGGTATTCCTGATATTCTTGGTGTATACCCAAAGAAAGTATATGTTGGTTGATCGAAAAGGTGTGGTACTTCGCAACATATCCGAACACAATTTGAACGATACATCTGAAGTCAAAATGTAAATTGTTGCGAAAATAGTGAAAGTACATGTTCCTTGAAAGCAACTGTGTCTTCCTTACCTCACTAGTTGTGCTAATTTGTGCCCATTAAAGACACCTTCTTTTAATTGTGGCTAATCTCTCGAAAGATCGTCACAAAGTGCGTTGTGTTGGTTTAATGAATGACGTGTGGAAATTATGACGGAGTGTTTGATGGAGTCGACCCAAAGGTCATTGAGCGGAATTTCATTCCGGTCAGGGTCATATTACTCTCAGAAACCCAAGAGCAGATTCTCTCTAGGTCCTTTGCCAGGCTACAGCACATTTTTATTTCATTGCTCGTCTTCAAACTTCTCAAATCCAAGCAGCGACGCCACATATCTCTAACCTGTTCTTTGTGTTAAATCGGCTTCAATTTTGAAATTATGGAATATAGGGTGGAGTTTTTCCATCCAATACCAATTTAACACACTTCCTGGCCCCTTCAGAAAGACCCTTTCATAAACTTTTCATGGTTATTGAAAGAAATGTGAGAAATGCAAATCTAAAATATGAGAAAAATATTCTAGAACCTTCCTTCAACTGCTAGAGAAAAAGGGTTAGAAAAGCTGAATAAGAAAAAGAATGAGAAAGAGCTCAGAGGGCAAGAAGGGAAGGAAGGGGGATGAAAAACCAGTGCGCACAAACGAGAACAAGCTGCAAGTAAACCGCAGGGTAGGGTGGAAACTATGGAGGAAAGTACTCCCTGGGGACATACAGTGGTAAGAAAATTGGTGGTTGCGCTTGCTTGGGTCTAGCAACCAAAGAGAAGAAAAAGAGGGGAAGGAAGAGAGACCAATCGGTCGACTACCGGACCTATTCTTGATTGATCATCCTAACCAGCCTCAGCAAGCAAACAAACTCAACATACAGGAACAATCAATGGAATGGAACAAAAGAACCTAATTTAGCGTTCAAATTGCGAAACTAAAGTGATGAAATGGTACAAGGCAAACAGCTTCACTTACAAATTCATGAAAAGAACTAGCACAAGAATTGGAAAATATATCTTAATGCAAATATACATGAAATACCCTATAACTGGGATTTCAAATTTCCCGCGTTCTCCTCTCCCCTAGAGTCGAGCTGATGAAGTCAGCTGCTCCTCCACGTGGCAGCCATTATCGTCTAAAGATGTTTCATGGGAAGTACTAGGAAGTACTTCCAAAACTTTTGGTGATTTTTTATCCATCATTTTCTATACTTAAAAAATCGCCAAAGGCAATGCCACCCAAGGACAAGAAATTGGCCCCGCCCGCCATCACAGTTACAGAGGCTTCAGAGGAGGAGAACTTGGCTAAAAATTATAGCCGATCATCAGAGACTAATATCTTCCACAACAATCACAGCTGTTGTCGATACGATACGACAGCTTGTCCTAGAGAAATCAAAAGGCTGTAGCACTAGCAGCGCTGGCTTCTAATTTCGATGTGTTGGTGTCCGAGTGTCCAAAATAGGTACAAGACTCTCCCAGATCTGAAGGAAATTGATTGATTTCATCTAGCATTAGAACACTTTTATATTATGCTACCCCTCCCCCTCCCCGCTGTTCCGTCCAGACATTGATTCCCACACTGGACGGGATTTACATAGATAATTTTGACCCAAGCACTAGGTGAAAAGCTTGATAGCTCTCTGAGATGGAGAGCACCTAGTAAATGGGCTTCAATTTCTCAGACCTATCTTAAGGCCTCCGGTTATCACCCTAATCAGGGCATACGAGTATTAGTTCGAGCTTCCTTCATCAAGCCTCAAACTATCGTGAATCAATTGATTGACTAACGATACAAATCGCTAGCTACCTCTACTCCCCACGGTTACAGACCAATCTCGGTTGTCTGGCATACACCTGGGCCAATCTTCAAGGCTAGCTATCTTGCAAAATGTGGTCACTATCCTAGTCTAAATGCGTCTATCAATGTCGACCTCTACTCTAGAGTCTAACTACTGATTTCTGCTACAATAGTGATGAACTTCAGATACAGTTGAATACAAATCACTCACTACCTCTACTCCCTACGATGCCAGCACGATCTCGGTCGTCTGGAAAATCTAGGCTACTCTTCAAGGCAAACTGTCTAGCTCAATCTACTTTATTACCGACGTAATAAAAGTTACTTATCTTCTTAGCTATCCCTAGCTAACCTTTAGAATAATTACTTACTTGATGCATTTAAATAGCTCACTGATCTGGAAAAAAAAGAACCAGAAAAACTGGTCTAGCTAGAATTTTTACAGAAAGATCGATAATAGCGAATGCGATTTGATGGTGCACCCTGTTGTTCAAGTCGTCGACAAAACACGACTTAACGACTGAAATGGACAACATTGGAATCAAAGGGTGGGGTGGGGACATACACGACCGGTCGTTTGATGTTGTTTTCTCGCAATGAGGCGGAAAAGGAAGTAGACAATTGACTACTCTATGAGAATCTTGTTAGTCAACAAGAAGGTTGCTCGCGCAACCTTCTCCCAGCGGAACCTAGGTACCGCTTTCAAAGATAAGTTCCCCTTTATTACCGACGTAATAAAAGTTACTTATCTTCTTAGCTATCCCTAGCTAACCTTTAGAATAATTACTTACTTGATGCATTCAAATAGCTCACTGATCTGAAAACAAAATGAACCAGAAAAACTGGTCTAGCTAGAATTTTTACAGAAAGAGCGATAAAAGCGAATGCGATTTGATGGTGCACCCTGTTGTTCAAGTCGTCGACAAAACACGACTTAACGACTGAAATGGACAACATTGGAATCAAGGGGTGGGGTGGGGTGGGGACATACACGACTATTATGATTATGAAACGCGGCACAAAGACAAGGGAAAAAACACAACCACGGACTGCACTGATTAATTCAACAGACACAGAAAATATTGAACAATTGATCGAGAACCCGTAAATTATAATTATTATTAATTTTTTCAAGAGAAAAAGACTGCAGTTTCCGCTTACTTGGACAAAACTCCTCTTTTAGAGAGCACTTATTTCCCTCAATGCGGACATAAGTCGGCCCAATGCTCTGGACTTTTGCAAATTGCACAAGGCCGAGCGGCCGACGGTCCGTCTTTAGACCGAAAGCTTTGGTGGGCAACTCGATTGTCTTTGAAATTCCTTCTAACACCATAATTGATAATGGGGGGTGTTCGTGGGTCAGCACTACGGAATTTGGCCGAAGTGTTCTTCAGACGCTTCGTAAAGGACATTGTTGCTGATGGTTTGGTGCTGGAATTTTCTTTCTTAGACTCACGTCTAACATGCTCTAGATGGCGCTTGAACGCAGAGTCGAATTCGGCTGAACCTTCAAAAGCCGCCACTGTAGCATAGCCGTCCTTCTCAACGACTCTGGCTATATTAGCCTCATGGTCTGCTGCCTTAGCGCATTCTTGGACTAATTTTAAGAGTTTGGCGTGACCTCTCCTCGCATCGTTGATCCAGGCTTTTGCTTGAGCCACATTTATAACCGGAACTGATTTGACGGTTGACAGATCCAAAATAGCACAGTAAGCGTCGGTTTTACTTCCCAACAGGATGCTCCCTTGTAAGACTTCTTGTATTTGCGCTAGTTGGATAGAGAGCAGTCCATTGTGCCAACCCACACGACTTGTCGGAAAAACAGCCCGCCGAAGATTTTTAGTTCGTTCTCGAACAAAATCTCGGTGATGAGTGATCAGCTCTGAAATACAAAGTCATAGATCCTTCACGACTTGTCACAACTGGAGAGTCTCTGATGTGAAGCCCTGGCTGACCCGACAACAGGTCGGGCTCTCAGGGGCAATTTGGCCCTGGCTGAATGACAATTCTTTGCCAGATACAAACTGTATCATGTGACATCATATGAAAAAACAAAAAGTGTCACCAGCAAAACACGCCTGATTAAATTTTATAAATTCTAGTGCTTGTTCCCTAACAACCACAGATTTTTGAAAAAAAAAAAATCGAAATGTCGACAATAAAGCGATAATAGGCCGCAGTGTCTTAACAGTAAGCGCACAAAATTCGGCATAATGCGGAAACAAAAAGAAACGCAAGGGAACCTTAAAACAGTGTAAGGCATCTATGGCTGAAACGACATGTCTGTACAACGGCCCCGACGACAGGCGACCTAATTTAAGCAATATTAATACTATAACGAAAATTTAAAATTTCAGCGAGCGCAAGGAGAACCTAAGATAAACTTGTTCGTGGTAAAACTTGCATAAACTGTGGTTAAGCCCAGCTTAGTACGGCAATGAGTGGCCATCGAAAGACTTGAAATTTCTTTAGGAGACTTCTAAAAACTATTAGCAACAAAATTTCATTACTAATCTCTTCCTTCACGTGAATCTTTAAAGAACGGGTTGGAGTTGCCTTCTTGGCCCACCAGCTTGGCCAAGGGATGAGGCCAACTATCGTCTTTCGCACGGTTATTACCGACCTCCCCGTCTGAAGACGAACTGGTGGTACCATATTGTTCGGACAGCCTCGGCCGCTGGGGTTTGTAACCTATGGAAGTAGCTCCTTCTCGTGGGTTCTTTCTTCTTTTCGTACCGCTTCGGTTTGAAGTCTCCACATGATCGGCATTGGGCGGGAACGTGACGGAAGGTGGATCCACCCTCCTTGTTTCTGGAAGATCGTAATCCGACTCTGACGAGTCTCCTAGACGAAGACTGTTAGCGCGTGACACACCTCCCGAACGTGGACGACCAGTAGAAAACTGAACTGCGGGAGTGCCGCGGTTAACCTCTTTGGAACGCTTGATGATGGCAGCGATTTGCTGCAGCTCTTCTGGGTTGGCAGAATTTATAAGAAATTCGTTTACTTTGTGTTGAAGCCCAGGTCCTCCCGACTCTAACGCGGGCTGCGCGGTTTTACTAGCAGCACTTTCTTGAACATCTATGGCTCGCTGGTTGGTATCCACCAGAGTAACCCGATCGGAATCCATCTGAAGCCCAAGCTCGTCCATGGACATAAAGATGGCTTCACTCGATTTGGCCTGAACGTAATCCTGAGCGTCAAACCGAGGTTCGCTCATTTCTGATGCACGAAATAACTTTGGATTTTTAAACCTTACAACAGGAGCCAGCACATACACGACCGGTCGTTTGATGTTGTTTTCTCGTAATGAGGCGGAAAAGGAAGTAGACAGTTGACTACTCTATGAGAATCTTGTTAGTCAACAAGAAGGTTGCTCGCGCAACCTTCTCCCAGCGGAACCTAGGTACCGCTTTCAAAGATAAGTTCCCCTTTATTCATCACAAACACACCACCTATCAGCTGTCTTGCTCCGGTAGGAAAAGTGGGGGAATTGTTGGGTCAATGTAAAAAGGGGATATTCACATATGAAACAATGGCTTTATATTACTGCTCGATGTATGGCGAGATGGTTCAATGGAGATCCTTGGATGACGTCCACTCGACAGGATTGAAGGTCCACTAACAGAGTGACGAAGTGCTGTACTCAGACTCGGCACTTCCCAGGTCCTCTTGCTCTTCTGCACGGCTTCCTGGGTTTCCTACTCCCATGTGATAACGATCTCTGTCCTTCGAAACAGTTCCCACTTTTTGGCACCACAACAATGGCAAAGTCCCAGCTCTTAGCAAAGGCAGGTGTTTCCTCCTTGGAGGTGTTCAAAAACTCTGACTTCTCTCCTCGAGCTCCAATTTGAGGCTTCTTTCCTCGATGAAGGGTGACGGGTGACTTCTGCTCTCCTTGAGCACGAAAATGTGACTTTTGCTCTCCTCGAGCACGAAAATGTGACTTTTGCTCTCCTCGAGCACGAAAATGTGTCTTTTTTCCGCTGTCCTGGGGTTCACAAAGTGGGCTTCTTTGTTGCCCCTTTTCCTTGCACTGATTGGGTTTTCCTTATCGCTTTACTTGACATTCCTTGATACCTCATTGTTGCATTGTTGGATGCAGCACTGTTTCTTCCCAGTGTGTTGAGGATGGGGTAGAAATCCAGTCTGACCGGCGATTTCTTGTCTATTGATCCCCTCTTGTTTGTCAAGCGATCCAAGTTGGCAATAATGATGTTTTTCCCGGCAATGCAAGTTGGAGACAACGGTTTTCACCCCGCTGTTGAACGCTTGTCCAACCCTGTTTCGTGCAAACAATCTCTCCTTTGTCCAAATATTCGAATGTGCACGGAACACCCTCAAAGTTAACATAATAAATGATGATACCGCGGGAGCAAACCAAATGCCCGGAAATAACTTAAACAACCGCCCTATCGTCAAATTCGGATTGCTCTCTTTATTCCACGTGTTCAGGCAACGTACGAACATTCGTCTCTGGCTAAATATACAGGGGGCGCTCTAGTCATTGAGAAATCTTTACATAGAAACGACGACTGCTAGCGGCATCTAGCGAGAGAGCATTGGCGGCATTAACAAATGATATGAATTGGACCAATCTGTGTCCAATCAACACTTCCCAGAAGAGCTTTTAAAATGCTTTGTCGATTTGGCCACCCTGGACTGACTCTTTTTCTTATGCTCTTGAGTTGCTCTGGCACTCGCTTGCTGGCTTACCTGTCCTGTCTCACCAGTGAGACAACTGACACGGTGGTTGAAAAGCCTTACTAAAGGTTCGTAGAAGTATCCAAATGAGTCTTGTTAACTTTGAGGCATAAAAGCGTTTAATGGGAGCAACAAATCAGTAAAGCGATAAGATCAATAGTGCTTCTTAGGCATTTGCAAGATATAATAAAATGCTAAGAAGGGATCGCAAATGTCTCTCAAAACTTGATAAGGCTTTTTCACCACCATGGTGAGATGGGTGAGGCGAGAGGAGAGGAGACGACTGCATCCCAGAATCCTGCTCTAAGCAGTAGGCAGGAGACGCCGATAGATGAGTGGGTGAGATAGATGCCTTCATACTTGTGGTAAACCATTACCACTTGATAGTTACCCGCTAGCCTCCGGGCCAACCTGCCAGACCGGCAGCAGCTGTGGTTGTTTAGGAAGATTAGTCTCTGATGATCGGCTATAGGCTCAAGATGACGTCGACGACTCGGCCGAGATGAACACCCAACAAAGACGGGAGGCCGAATCACGGTTCGGCCTGTCCCGTTACCTCGGCCATAAAGGAGGAAGCCCAGGCTGGCTCGTCGTTGCGCTCCACGAGGTATCCCCGTCATAATGACGAGACGAAGATCAACAAGACGGAAGAAGAAGCAGCCGCCGCTAAGAAGCAAGCTCAAGCCACTGGAAAGAAGGCCAACACCGCAAAAACGAAGGTCGAGGCCGAGAAAAAACGGACGCCATGAAGAAGGTCCACGCCGAGAAGAAGCGAACCGACGCAGCGGCTAAGCCAGCAGCCACGATGGCCAATAAAACCGCCACCGGGACGAGGTGTCCCAATGTCCATGGCCATGGTGATGACAACGACGGCGAGGCTGAAGAAAACGATCGCATCCAACGGCAGGGAGACGTTCAGACTAAGATCGCGGAGCTCATGGCTTTTATCTCCGACCCCCAAGCTCTCAAGTCAGCCTTACTGCAAGCAGAGGCCGGTTCTTTGAATCGCGTCTAACTCAATTGACACATGAATTAGTCCACGAATTAGTCTACGAAGTAGTCCACGACCCCACTTTTGCGTTCTTTGAATCATGTGTAAATTTGGTCGCGACCAAATCATGCACTAATTCGTTGGCCAAACAAGGCATGAACTAGACGGCAAGAATTGACCTTCTAATTCGCCGCTAAACTGAAATGCCAAGAACCATGGCTAATTTCCCTGTGCTTGCTTTCATGCATTTCAAACAGAATTGGAATTGAACATTAAAAACACATTATCATCAATATTATAAATCAAAGTGAAAATCACAAATTAAAAATTTGACTGTTTATGCTTATGTCACATATGCAATTAAAAAAATACATTTCCACATGGCCATCCATATTCCACGAGTTGAATGAATTGGGGGGGCTCTGAGCCACACTCCAGCGCTTTGGCAAATGGTTGATCTTCCGAATAAGGAAAATGTCAGCGAACTTTTATGATGAACAACACGACGGAAAAGAATTTGTTCAACGTTTTCACGAACGACTGCCATTGAGAGAGCCAAGGCAAATAGATTGCCTATGAAAACATCTATATATATTTTGCAAGATGAGGGAGTTATTGAAAAATCACAATAGGGCTAGTCAAGTAAACGCGTTCATGGACAACTGACGTTATTTCATGGAGTAAAATCAAAGACAACATGCCCAGCCAAACCGCACTGTGCATGCATTGGATTTTGACATTTTTTCCCTTTTACATGCTTGTCTAAGCATATAGCATTGTGGTATTGAGTCAATTTGATAGTGCGTTCACTGATTAACACCAAACATGCTCATTTATTAGGGTTTTGTAACACAACTTGCTCAAAATCACTGAATTATTGAAAATTCAATGGGCAAGTGGACTGTGATGTGTCTCAGTTCTATCTCCCTAAAATGCCCAAAATCAGGGTGCCGGACCACATTTTTCCTTGCATTTCCTTTACTTGACATCCCCTATTCTAACTAGATGGCTGGCCACAAACCTGTGTGCTATCAAAGCATGGAACAAAACAATGTCGAATATCCCAAGCTTTTTGTAGAATACCTTACAAAAGTTCCGTTTTCGGACATACAAACAAGAATTCTTAAAATCTCTATATCAAACAACAGTACCTAATTTCGACGGTTTCGGGAAAACATTCCCGTTTCAGCCAATTTTCACCTTATATTCTTATATTCAGATCGTATTTTGATTTAGTATCCTGTTTTTCCCACGAATTTGGCGGGAAAATTCAAAGCAGCTCTTGATCCGATAGGTCTGTGACTAATTCACCGCCAACTGAACATGAATTAGGCATGATTCAAAGAACGCGAAAAAGTTCATGAACTAAGTCACGGCTAACTAACGGTGAACTAGTACATGAATTAGTGCATGAACTAGACGCGATTCAAAGAACCGGCCTCAGGCGTCATTCCGCGACCCGCAAGGAACGACCTTGTCAGGGACGATTCATCACTCTCGACCTCTGAGTTAGACAACTCAGTAGGATTCAGCGAGACAGGAGAGCAGAGACCGCCACCCCTGCCCAAGCCACCTTCCTGGCCGTCCTCGGCTAAGTTCCGCTCGGACAATGATTCCCGCGGGAAAGAAAAGCTAAAGAAGCGCAATGCGAAGAGGAAGAGAGCCTCTTCCACCTCCTCGTCATCCTCATCATCTTCCCTCTCTGACGAGGACAAGAGAAAGAAAAAGAAGAGAGGAAACGGGAAGAGGAAGGAGAAGAAACGATCTCGTCGCAAATCTTTGTCTTCTGATTAGTCGTCCGGATCCGATAGCGCAGACTCTGCTGACCCAAAGCTTGTGAAGTTGGACCCTCGCCCGCAGCCCGTCTTCACTATAATAGGAGAAGGCGAAGTCGACATTGATAAACTTGCTCGATCTCGAACCAAAGGACCCATTGAAACGAAAGGCACGAATTGGTCATCTAAATTTTCTTAGGAAAATTAGGACAACACCTCTTCCATTGAATACTTTATGCTTATACCTTGCTACTGGGTCTCTATTGGTGTAGAGGTCCCATTCGTCTACAAAATGGGATTTGGTATCTCATTTTTCCTAAAGTCATGGCTTAGGGAGCACTTGACT
>NC_081451.1:12801533-12849020 GCF_007210705.1 Tigriopus californicus
CCTAGCTTTAGAGGTCACGAAGCTAGGTGCTTTCTCATCTCGTAGCAGAGATTCCATTTACTCCTGGCGAAATCTTTGCAATAGTTCTGTTCAAATATATACATGAATTCGATTTTTTGGCATAAATCGAATGGACAGTACCCGGAGTAACTGTCACTTCTCTGTCTTTTCAGCTGGTCAAATAATTCGCCTAAGAGACCTAAGTGCGAAAGCATACCAACGGCATAACGGGGAAAAAACACTTCCCCGCTAACAGGGTTGCTCAGGTTCTGGCCTGCTCGATGGCCTTGGCGGGACGCTCGCTGCGGTGCGTGAAGAAGATCAGGGAGAAGAAACGCTCCACTTCATCAAAGGAGAAGCTCTATCTCACGATGAAAGAAGACTTATTATCTCTCCTAAAAAGGGTCTTACGCACGAAATAACCATCGCTAATGTGGTGGAAGAGGAAGGTTATGGGCAGTTTAAACACTATGAGCCCCACGAACGCATTAGCCGCGACGAAAGGAAGTGTTTAGACCACGTTCGCTCTTTTTGAAAATCATCTGAAGCGAAAAGACAACCTCAAGATCGGAAGCAAAATTCCAACCAAGAGCCCAAGAACCCAATTGGGGGTGTTAATAAAGGGCAAGGTTCGAAACCAGCCACCATCCCTACCGTGAAATCGGATAGAAAAGAGAGACGCAACCGTTGTTTTTTGTGCAAAAGTCCCGGACATTGTATCAATAACTGTCCCCTTAACAATGTTAAGCCTTGATCACTCATTTTTATTTTATCATGGAATTATATGCGAGTTTAAATTTTACTTCTAGTAATGTAATTCTTTTTCCGGATCCAGATTCTCATTTTTCTATACCGTAGATTTACGCATCTCTTGAAATGCAGGAGCATTTGACGAAAGATCCAATACCAATGGAAATGGTTCCTGGACGTATTCACGATGAAAATTTCCGTGATTTTTGGGTCAATAAATTAAAACCCAGCAGCTTGGTTTTGGATGCCATCAGCCGAGGCTGTACTATTCCTCTTGTTTCATACCCGCAGCCACACACCTTCCAAATAACGCCTCAGCTCGAGACAAGAACAATCAAGAATTCATAGATTAAGACATTGCTTCTTTGGAAAAATCGAAATCGGTTTATCGAGTCTCTGAAAAGCCGCACTTGGTGTTACCGGTGCAAGTCTCGCATCCTGAAGGCCGCCGCAAAAGATTAATTTCCAATGCTGCGCAATCACTGAACAAGTATATAATCAAACGCAGTGTCAAGCTTGACCATTTAGCCTTGATTCTACCGGACATTCTGCAACGTGCATGGTTTGCCTCTATGGATCTTTCATGAGGTTACTACCATTTGCTGGTGAGAGAAGATCAACAAAAGTTGCTGGGGTGCCACTGGAAATTGAAGTCTGGCGGCTCGTCTTTTTTCCAATGGCGAGTAGCGTTTCTTGGTATTTCTGATCTAATCTACTTTTTCACAAAACTCATTAAGCCTTTAATCGCTTATTGTAGACGGCATGGTGTCGCAATCTTCATCTACATTGACGATCTTCTCACTTTGGGACACTCTAATGCAGACTGTTTTAAAAAAGTTGCTTTTGTCCGCTCGGTCTTTCAGCGAGCGGGATTTGTTGAATCTTACGATAAGTTTCAACACCCAAAATGGGATCTTTCTTGGCCTTTCGTTAAATGCGGTCTCTTGTACGGTTCATACTCGGAGAGAAAAACTCGAAAGAATCAGGGCTAAGATCTTTATCCTCATTACCAAAGACTTTGCAGCTCCAAGAGCAATATCAAAAGTTTATGGCGTTTTAGTTTCCTCGATACTCTCCACTAGGAAGCAGCTTCTCATAATTTGTCGGGAAGGCNGCCGCCGCAAAAGATTAATTTCCGATGCTGCTTTCCGATAGCGTTTCTTGGTATTTCTGATCTAATCTACTTTTTCACAAAACTCATTAAGCCTTTCTTGGCCTTTCGTTAAATGCGGTCTCTTGTACGGTTCATACTCGGAGAGAAAAACTCGAAAGAATCAGGGCTAAGATCTTTATCCTCATTACCAAAGACTTTGCAGCTCCAAGAGCAATATCAAAAGTTTATGCCGTTTTAGTTTCCTCTATACTCTCCACTAGGAAGCAGCTTCTCATAATTTGTCGGGAAGGCTTTATGATCTATATGTAAAAAATGGTCACCAATTTGAGGGTCGCCAGTTTGTTCATTTCACAGACAATAAATTTGTTGAAACCATAATGATCAAGGGCTCCAGTAAACCGTACTTACAAAAGATGGCACTTCAAATCTTCAGGAAGTGCAAGTCGTTGAGAATAAGTCTTTCGGTAATTTGGCGTTCCCGAGCCGATCCTCGTTTAGAAATCGCTGATGACTTCTCTCGTGCCCAGGATCTCGATGATTGGGGCGTCGATGACGATTCTCTAGCTGAGCTTTGGCTTAGAGCTGGTCCTTTTTCAATCGATCTATTTGCGTCAGATTTGAATCATCGACTGCCAACCTTCGTCTCAAAAATTGCGTCGGAGAAGCTTATTGGTCGAGATGCCTTCCTCTTCGACTGGAGTGGCTTTTGGCAAAGCTTTTGCTTGTCCGCCAACAAGAGTCATCAAAGTGGTTTTTAAGCATTTCGTAAGTTGTAAAGCGTCAGGTGATCTTATCATTCCACGGTGGTTCTCCTTGTATGCGTGGCCGCTAATTTGCTCTGATGGGGTTCATCTCAACAAGCTATTCCGTCAGACGATTTTCGAGTCAAATTCGGCCTGATTTCCTCCTGAACAATGGATGTGATGGTTGTGCCAATTGAATTTTATTTTGGAAATATATAGTTTTAATGAATTTTCGTTTCATTTTCCAGCCATGTATGATCTGGACTCGCGGGTGTCTGTTCTTCTTTGCGGAGCTAAAGTCAAGGATACCTGGAAAAAATATTCTAGCTTGTGTTCAAAATTAAGAATTATCCTTGCCAGCAAATAATTCCCACCTAACCGAACTGTTCAATTAATGATGATGGTTCCTACTTTCAAGCCTTTTTGATGATGTACTTTCCAATAAAGGGAAATTTTAGTGCAATGATATGAGAAAGAATCGAAGTAAACCTGCCAGCTCAAAAAACAAAAATATTGAAAGGCTTGTGTAGCATCCTTGAACCAAGTTTTAACACATTTACGTTTTGGCTTATTGTTTTTCGTTTTCTGGTAAAAGGATCCCGAACGGTTCAAAACAAAAGCGCATTCATTTTAATAAACTTTATATTCATACGACATCGGATCCTCCAACTAATTTGAGTTAGCGGACGTGATTAACCCTTAAATATTGACTCCTTAAGGTAACAACTGTCTGATGATTGAAGCACAATTTTGGGAGGTCACTTGGGTACTTTCAAAAGAGAAGATGTACTTTAAAAAAATGGAACGCGCAAAATTACACACCAAAGGACAGCTCAACCTTAATCGATTGCCTCCTACCACAAATGAAACTTCTGAACCAATTGAGAACTTTGCCTTGGATCCCAATGTCATGGAGTCTGTTTACTTAAAGCCCTTGACCAAGTCGAGATAAACTACATACGCTGGTTCATGACTCTGTAGTAGAGCTGTGTATTGGATCCGACCTCTCTGATCCGATCGGATTCGAATTGAGTTGACCAGCAATTTTCGGATTAAAAACCCTACAAAAAATGAACCCTAAATGGGTCAGTATGTATATAAAATTGAACAGATTGTAAAAACTATTGTGATTCAATGAGAAAAAGAATCTCGCAATAAAGACTTTGAATTGAAGCATATGACAAAAAGACAAGTTATGCTATTCTATTATTGTTACAAAAATGACTTTAATGCAACAGGAAGATTATATTATGACAAAGGCAACTCCACTCAATCTCATCATTTTAAAATGTTTAAGTGGCAAAAAGGCACATTTAATTAAAGTTCTTTAAAAGTCAAATGTGCGAAAAAAACGGATTTGGATCAGATTTTGCAAAATATTTTGGACCAAAGTCGGAATAAGCAAATATATCTTGGATTCGGATTCATATTCGGTTCCGAGAAAAATTTCGGATTCGGACTCGTTCGGATTGGGCAAAGCTCTTGGATTCGCATTCAGAGTCGGATTGAGCAAAAAAATCGGTTTCCGATTCGGTCGGATTGGGAAAAAATTCTCGGATTTGGATTTCAAAACAAATCTCTTTGGATCGGATTCGGAGACCCTGTCGGATTCGATCCACAACTCTACTCTCTAGCCCCTCAATGACTTGCTCTATATCCTCAATGAATGGGATAACCGAGCTAGATGTGCTTGGAACCCGTGGCTAGGCTAGAAGGAAGTACTTCATGGACTTCAAGAAATTCTACAAGTTTGAACCTCATGATCTTCTCAAACACTTTGGCAATAGTCGAAGTGACAGAAATTGGCCTATAATGACTGGGAGCGGCTTTTTTCCTCCTTGAAAATCCTCTGAAGATCAATCATGTTACATAAATCATCATCATCATTGGTGATTCAAATCCATCTTAAGATGGTCCTTTGAATTACATCAACCTGGTTCTTGCACTGGATGTTTAGCTTGAGCTCACAATCATATCACATCTTTTGACATTTTTCCACAATTCGGATATTTTTTTATTGGTGGCATCATATTTATTCAGAGATAAATTGCTACATATATAACCCAAATCCGCTCATTTCACAGCCCATCCTCACAGGTTTGCCCCTGTCGTAATATATCAAATGTATCAAATGTCGTCACCCAGCTAGAAACTGGAATCATCCCCCGAAATGCCCAAGTGTGGCGCCAAGTCATCATTGAAGTGAATTTGTCGAATGACTAGTTTATTTTGCTATGGAAGGCTTATAAAGGTTTATTAGAATAATGCAAGAACAAGAAATGGGTCAGGAAAAGCACAAAATGGCTACAAATCGCCCTCTCTGCTTGATATGTCATTTTGTTTGTGGATGGTTTTTTTGGAGCATACATCGATTTGGGGTACATGAGAACACGGATGGATGTCAACTTTTCTCTGAAGCCACCCAACTAGAAGAATTCCCTCCATGTGTTGTTTAATGGCTCTTTGCAACTTCTTCTTCGCCAACACCATGGCAAAGAGGTCAATGGGGCCCAAGTACAAGACCGAGGCCTTACTTTCAAACGAGGTGCCCAAGGCTACAATGCAGACCCCGCCAACGTTGATGAACACAAACAAAAGGAAGCCCTTATAGGCTTTGATATCTTGGTCAAGGAATCCTTCTCCTTTGATCTTCAAAGATCGGAAGAAAAACATTATCTGTAAAACACTAGCAATTATCAATAAACATGCCACTGAACCGGCAAATCCAAAAGAACAGCTTTTTTGACACGAATCAGTCAAATGATCATACAATACAGGTGTAATGCCGAGTTGTAACATGATGAAACAGAGTCCAAGTCCTATGAAGAGTCCGAGGAACCTGATTGTCCACATCAAACCCTTATCACTTATCCCCAGGAAGCCGCTGAATTGCACTCTAGTATAGAAGAGCTTCAAAATTGCATTGAAGGACACGTTCTGGTAGGCCAGATGGCCAAATAATTGAATAGTCCAAGACATGATCAAGATGATCCAGTGGGGAACATCTATCCAGCCGGCCTTGGCACCAAATGCGAAAGCAACGACTATCTGGGCACCACTGACAATGTTGACAAAGTCATTGAAGATGTAGTCTAAGACGTTGATCTGAATCACGGGTAACTGATCGAGGGTGGTCACAATGTAATGACGAAGAATCAAGGTTGGAACCATAGGAAACCAAACTAAGACCTGTCTTTTGAAGACGACCCAAAAATCTGCGACATCCGCTTCAGAGCCCATACCAACAAACAATACAATCGGATGGAACGGAACTTTGGAATGGAAAGGAGGAGCAATCAAGTTCACAAGACCAGGAATTGAACATTTCAGTGTTGAAGCAAACATAGAGGATGGATTTAAATGCAATTGATTCATTGTATAACGTTGTCATCTGAATCTTTTAAAGCCACTTAAAAAAAGAGTAGTTAAGACAGATGAAAAACTTCAAAAAAGTGTGATTGCCCTAGGACCCTAGGGCTACGAAAAAGAAGCTAGTTAGAAAGCTAATGATAAAAAAGGAGTAGTCTCGTATCCCTCCCTTAGAAAATAACATTTGTGATATGAAGCTTTTTTACACTGTTCCTCCAAATAGAATGTCGCCCTTCATTAAAGATATTTTCCTTAGGAAATAATTGAAGTGCGTGAAAAAATCCGACAAAGGAGAGATGGGGGTAGGATAGAGCTTTTTAGTTAACCTCCTCTCAGCCAAACATTTCCTTTTCACAGGATCAGTAAAATTGATGCTCCAAAATCCAATCATAATAGGCAAAGTATAGGATATTTTTTTCTCCACAATAATTTGAGCAACTAATAGTAAGAACAGATGTAGGATTGAAACAAAACGAAGACCTTAAACAAAAGATCATCCAGTGTTGTGACAAAGCACTTATGTGAATGAGTCTGAGAGCCTATAGCAGTTCTAAAATCAACAATTAGCTTTCAACACATGGTGTTCAAAGCCCTATCAAGTTTCCAGAGAAATTCCCAAACACAAATTGGCATTTTTCTACCTCAAAAAGTCATAGGGAACAACTTTAATTTTATTGCTTTATGGAATTCTAGTTCACATAAAAAACTTACAAACCTAAAAACATCATCAAAACTAAGATTTTCAAAAACCTACTCCATGTAATTTAGGAGCACACTTAGTTAGCTCTTCAATATAATTTACGATATCATCTATTTCACCGCTACTTGTTTATATCGGATTTAGTGTTCCAAATTTCATCGTTTTTAGCCCCAAAATGCCCCGGTTATATGTTGATTCAATTTCCCAAAGAATTAATATCGATTTTCACTATTGCAAAAATGAAAGATTATTTTTCCATTTCTTGCCTAATTTCAAATTAACTTAAAACCTTGTACAACCATATCTAAAACCCTCAAAAAGCAGATTTATAAAAATTTATTTTTAAAGCATCCAACGTACATTTAGTTGAGTGGTCACAGAAAATTTCACAAATATCAATGAAGCCATAAAGAAGCTATTTTCCCGTTATTTTCCTGTTATAATAGTAGTTTTTGTAATTTCCACTTATTTATCTATATGAGTATATTGCATATTAATAATACGGTTATGATATTGCATAGATTTCTCTGTAATGCACTTTTTGTTGTAGTTGTCATAACGGTATTTCTTCGTCATTGCAATGTCATCTCATGATTGCATTCGGTGTGACTAATGACATTAAATACCGGTCTCTAAATGTTTTGAAGTGGTGCCTGTAATTACCTGGAAGCCATGGAGACGGTTGAGTGAAATTGAAAAGAGAGAAAAGTTTACCCCTAGTGCATGCTTTGAGATGGACTCAAAACTAATTTTTCCTTAAATTCAACCTTGAAAGCTCTTATAAAAAGCGTAAAAGCGAAAAAGATGATATTTCCTGAGACATCTAAGATGACAAAATATTTGATCGTTGTAAACCCTTAAAGTATTGCTTTCTTAGGCAAATGCTTCACAATAACTGTCCGAATCAAATACGATGGAATAGACAAGTGCCTTTTTTTAAATTGTTTTTTCTAGTTTGTCGAAATACAGAACTTTTAGACAACGAAAAGGTCAGGCTTGGCTTCCCTGAATTCTACTGATCCCTTGAAAATACGAGAGCAAACGTAGAAAGAAAAATTCATACGGCATTGATTGATCTGCATATAAAACGAAACGTTTAGAAACTGGAGAAACCGAGATCCAATAACAAAAATTCTAAAGTGAGCTTGTTTTGTTCCACGTCAAAGCTGACATGGGTTTGTATGTGCCATCGCATTTCAACGTTCCGATGGTTCCTGTATTTCAGCATGGAAAAGCTTCTAAAAGCATTGAACAGCCAGCAACGGATTGTGAGTAAATACAACGTTAGTCGAGACTTTATTAAATCAAAACAAACGTATGTCATGTTCAAGTCAAAAACTGCGTTAATCCCTACACCTTCGTTGACACATTTTTCGAAAAATACTCCAGCAGTCGACAACTTTCTGAAAGTATTTTTAAGGATTCATTTGAACTCTCATACTAAACCTTTTGTCAAATGAAAAAGATGATATGTAAGAAGGTAATGAATAGGATAATCAGAAGTAATAGTGAAAAAGGCACACTAGAACACAAATTAACCTTTTATGACATGATTTGACCACTGATTACGCGTAGTATGCTGATTTTGAATGTTGAGGCAATCAATGAGCCATCTCAGGGGATCATTTTTTATTGAAAAAGGGTTAGCTTTCAAGAATAACAAAAGAGTACTCCGGGCAGTCTAAATCTGGATCATTTTTCAGGCAGCGTAAGGTCCATATACTCGTAGAGTCCCCACAATTGATTGGAATGACTTATATTTATAAAATTTAAAGAGACTAACAAAGATCAAAATTCAGCCAATTTGTTACTTCAAGTAGCTTGCAACTTGAGCAAAGGAAACACGACTTCTTTTCTAGCAATTGTCAGTTTCAAGTGTTTTTAACTCGATCGAAACAATCACCCTTACATTTATTAATCTATTTCCTTATTAGAAGTCCATAATAACAATTGCAATAGAAAGTGCTCGGTAGTTTCATTAGGAAACTAATCATGTTTGTATTTATCTAATGATGATTCAAGACAATTTCAGTAAATAACAAAAGGGACTAATTCCTACGAGTAAATTTTGTTGGCAGGAAGGGTGGCAAAGTTCACATGTTCCTCATTCTTGGCCTAAAAGAAAATGCACCATTGAAACATAACTTCAAAAATGGAAAGCAAACATCTCACCAATTCTGCTATTTCCTCTAGACACCTCACCACTTTTGGGGTATTTTTGCCTTCCCACAAGTCTTCTACCTGAAATAAATACTTTTTGTCCACACCGTAGTTTTGAATAGTCTCGATGAGATTCCGGATCCGGGATTCTTCGGGTTTTACTCCCGCACTCCCGAAGGGATCTGTAGGAACTGAGTTGAAGGATAAGGTCGTCATCATGCTAAAATATAAAGAAAAAAACCTATATGTGTCGGTCTAGATTGATTTTGATTGAAACTGGGTAGTTAGATAGTGCAATCTTTTTCTATTACTATTATTTTAAGGTTCATGTTTTTGTAACCGAAGCTTGGGAATGATTTCGTAGCAAGTCAAGTCATGAAGATAAGGTTGTTCGGGAATCATTTGCAAGAAACGATCTAGGTCTCGCTTAAAACTTAACAAGGGTACATCTAATAAGCAGATGCGTCGGAGAGGTAATGGCGAATGGTTCTTTGGAGGAAGCTGTGTTCAAAATGAAAGAAACCTTAAAGCTCTTTAAGAGTTCGTTATCCGAAGAACACGCCTTATGTCTGGTGGTACCTGTTATGCGTCTTCTGCCGCTCTGGCAGTGTTCGATCTCGGGACTGGGGCAAAGGCCATGCAGGAATTAAAATATATAAAGAATAAGATATTGTTCGTATCATTGTTTGAATAGGGTATGCAGTCTTTTCCCAATAACTTGGGTCCTAAAGAAGGCTCATGAAAAAAGGCGTAAGTTGCGGTTTCCGTTCGTGGCAACCTCGATTAAAAATATTTCAAGATCGTCTTAAGATTGGACCAGAAAAATGAGGTGTTAAAGTACGTTAGTCGTTCTTCAATAAAAGGAACTAATTACAGTTACAGTTACTTTGGTCAAAAATAGTAATTCGTTACTCAACCATCACTCGAAAGAAATGTAATGGCGTTAGTCGTTACAATTACTTTAACTAAAATTTTAGATTACCAATATCTTATGGTCTTTCCACATCAAGAACATTCTCCTCTAAAGAAATTGTGTTGTTTGATTCAAGTAATCCTATTGCGTAACATTTGAAGATTTCGTGTAAACATTTCTCGATAATGAGCATTGACATTTAATATTAGCATATTTGTTAAAAATGTATTGCATCATAATGCTTTGAGGAGTTAAGATTGGGACCCTGGATGGGGTAATGATTGTTGAAGGTTTGAAGCAATGTCGCCAAAGTCATGATGAAAAACAGTATTAAACAATGTTAGAAGCCTATGCCTCAAGTCGTGGAAATGTGGCGGCTTTGGAAATTTGCTACATCTGCTTAAGCCAAAGAAACATTTTCCTTGCTTGACAATTACACTGAATCACATCTTCAGTCCAACGGACTTTGGTGAGGAAGATGTAAATCATAAAGTAACAAATGGTATTGCAGATTAAAAGCCAAGAACACCCTCAGAGTAGTCAAGAGCAAGGATAATTTTCAACTCTGAGTTTCTTTGATCATAATGTGTGCGACAGATGAAATTCGCGCAAAATGACAATTTCTGTTGAGCCTTAAGTTTCCTCGGTGTCACGAGATATAAAAATAATTAAAGGCCATTCTTGAAGCCGAAAAAGAAACGAGTAATGAGTGTAATTCTTTTGGTTTTTGGGTCCTTGCAATTACACAATTGTAAAATGCAATGCAATTATTGTTCCCTTTTCCCAAAAACGGAAAAAATTACTATAATTTCGTTACTAATGCCTTGGCAAATTGGGTACGAAAAAAAACCATTTTTGAAGCACTTTGAGAGCCCACCGGAGGCTTTACGATTGCCCTTGCATTGATATAAGTTGCCGTTTAGTTCAATTTCTGGCTAATTCAACCAACCAGTATTTGATACTCGCCCAAGATGAGCGCCTGAGCTCTCCCTATAAAAAATGCTCAAACCCCACTTTGCCCGTTGTGCTTTTCCTTGAATGGCCTTTACCTGACATGCCTAATGGTCAGAAGTTTTTAAAGCGGGAAGATAAAGAGTACTATTTCAGTGGTTCCCCCTGGTTTCAAAGTCTTTTTCCATTCGTTGTGGTATTCCTATGCTACACGAGATGTGGTTTAGGTTCTTCACTTCAGAGGGCGTTTTGCGAGTTAGCCTCCAACAAATCTAAGGCTGATTGGATCGATTCCTTTTTATTCAACTATGATGCCTTTCAGTTGTTTTGGGCTAATTCTATCAAAATCTCTGTATTTAGTGACCCAGGTCAAATAATGTCGCCGAAAAGAAATTACGTTCGTGACCTGCTACCGGTAGTTCATTTTTGCAATCTTCCGTGCCTCTTCTACATTTCGTTTCGGCTGCCTGACGTTGGAAATAAGGGCCCTTGTCCAATACACAACACGAAATCAAATTCTTGTTTTAAAATGACTCTTGATAATCATTGCCATACTAAGACTTGGGGCCCAAAATTGCAAAATTAAACAAACGTGAATGCTCATCTACATCTTAGTTGAGTTGAGTTAGGATGAGGTTGCGTTGATAATTCGTACCATTTGTTAAAAAACACTTTCTGAAGCAAAGGTATTTCTCAACAAGAGACAATTGTGCCATCTTGGCCGGAACACCACAAGAAATAAGAAAGACCACTTTTTAACCACAAAGAATAGCACTATTTTGGGGGCCTTAATATCAATTCGATGTTTGACTTCACAGCAATCCAAGTTCTTACTTCATTAACACTTGTCCATCTTTGATCCAATCAGCAAAATCCACATTGCTGGGCTTGTCGCCATGTAAGACCATCAGGATGAATTTAATCATTGAATGCTCTCTTTCTTTGGATCGCTGAAATATAACTTAATCAATTAAAAACTAGTGGCCTCATTTCAGGTTCATGAACTTTTGCATTACTATGCCTCCTCCACTAGTGTCACTCTTCATTTTTCGAATCTCACGAGACGCTTTCCGAGCTGCAATTTTGGCCTCCTCGGATAGCCCACCAACTGGTTTCCCCATAACGGTGTGACAATCTGGAATCAGTTAGGTGCCATCGCAAGAAAATGATACGAAGTTTAGATTGTTTTTGACCATTAGAAGCAAAAATCAATTTCAATTTTCATAGCTCATCTGGAAGGACATAGTAGGTCTTCATTTGCTGACATGAAGTCATTTGTTGACAGAAATTCTTAAGTTGAAATTGGGGAAACGGTTACGGTATTTGTAGAGATCGAATTCACATTTAGATCGAACATTATTTTGAAAACAGACCAAAAATTGTTGGTGCTCTTTTAGAAAGATTTTTCAATAAGATAATTTACTTATCGAATTTCGAAACCCATTCCAACTTAAATCTCATTGTTATGAGGGTCTGTACTGAAGCATTTTTGTAAACCGACAATGGCTGGTCTTTGGCCAAAATGGGCTGGTCGAGTTTCGTTTTCTTGGCGAACCGAGGATCGACAAGATAATCGAAAGGAGCGATGTTGGACTGTGGGCATGAAAGCCCGTCATTGGTGGTTAGCATAATATTTTGCTGAGGAGGACTTTCACGGATTTCTCAGCCCAGAAAACGTGTCTAACCCTCCAAATCAGCAAAAGGTTCCACCTTCCTTTTTCAAAATTCTTAACCCTTCAACTCCTTTGTACTGAACCGGAAAGGCAGCTTTTTAGCTTGAAGGACCTTAGCAAGGGCTCCTATCTTCAGCAAAAGAGGGTACATAAGTAAAAATCAAATATGCTTAACCGAGTGTCAAAACGTGACCGTGCCTTTTTAGGACTCGGACAAAGGGTTGCTTCAAGACTCGTTCTTGATCTTTGATTGCACGGCAGTAGCTATTTTTGCTCGAGTTGAGAACCCTAACTGAGGTCCTTGAAGCTAAATAGATGATTCCCCTGAGAAGCATATTGACGAAAATGTCGACTTAGGAGCTCCGGGTTTAAGTGGTGAACAGAAACAAAATTTTAAAAAAAACCTTTTGAGGGCCAAATAGTCCCTAAAAATTGTCTTGAAAGCACCAAGTAATTTATTTTCACAAGAAAATTCTTCTCAAACGCAAAGATGTAAGCCTGTTATCAAAGTTATCATTTAACTAATTTTGTAAAAGTTTGAAGTAATTACCAAAGGTATCAATATATTTCATTGTTTCATTTTTTTTAATCAAAAGGCCTTGAAGTTGTCTCCTAAGTTGGACCTCCAAATTAATACCTAAGCCATGCAGGTTTCTAGATCAAATTTGGTTCCTCTGTGTGCTTTATTTTAGCTATCTCTCATGGTGAAAAGACCTGGGCTAAAATTAAAACGTGTTTATGTTTGCTCTTTTGTGGGTGAAGTATTGAGGTTCTATATGCATTTTAGGAAAAAAGGCAAACAGGACTAGTTTGAGAATTAGAGAACAACTACTACATTGCAACAAACCAAGAAAATTGGGACAATGTAGTATGAAGTATTCAAAGGAGGTGCAAAAGGTATCTTTTACAAAACATCTTCCAAACTATCCATGAGGTTCTTCCTCATCCAGAATTCAGAATCAATTGTTGTGAATTTCAAGGTTTACACTTTTGAGCCCTCCAATCTTTTTATATTTGTTGAGTTATTAAGGAAGAAAAATGAATAAGCCTTTATGAAGAAAAATAGGATCATAGTTTCAAATATATGTGTTCAACACATATGTTCAAAATAGGATTATGAAAAATGCCATTTGATACTGCATTGAAAGTCTCAAACTAACCGCATGACCCAATTTCAATTTTTGATGCGCATGATGGCCAGCCAGGCAAATTTGTGTGCAATCAATATCTTTGATTTGTTTTCCAATCTCGCGCGTCATCGCGGGAACGTTATGAAAGCGTTCCACTTCAAATCCGTTCTTAGTCACAAATTGTTCAATGTCAGATGGGAGACAATCTGCCTTTCAGCACCATTTACTTTCTCAATAATGTTTTCCACAACGTGTTTTGAAAGCTTGGATACCGACCGACTGAACTTTTCCCAGAACCCATTGAACGACTTCAAGAAGGTGAAGATTTGAGTAATTGCTACCCATTCAATGCTCGTTTGCACAAAGCAAATGGCATTCCCTTTGACTTTTTCAAATGTCACTTAAGGTGGGAATTAGGGTTGCGCAGTTGCTAAAAGAAATATTGATATGACTCGAAAGTCTTGACCTTAGGCAAAAACAGTTTCAAGGTGGTTCCTCAATTGGGCGAGTCATTTATACATTTATTCTGCAATACTCATGTATTTGTAAATAAAACAAAGGATCTCATACTACAAGAAATATAGGAACGCTATAATTTTCCTTTATCAAGAGGGAAACTTGAGAATCCGTCCTTTTTGTCAAAACACTCCCTTCCCTCTATAAACCACTTTTTACTCAAAACGGCTAATTGAACTTGAGTCATTTTCTGGGCTTGTTTACAGCTCTGATGAGAATGCAAAACACTTTTTTAAACACAAATTTGGCTGTTTGTGATCAGGCTTAAATGGCTTTTGCTTCCATTTTGAGCAACGATTTGGCCCCTTGCGAGAACATTCTGATTATATTTTAACGTTCGTTTTTTCAATGCCGGATCATAGTCTATTCCTTGGGCCAAAAGAAACTTTGGCGCACTTTTGGGTTTTTTAAAGTCAGTTTACCAAGCGTACGAACATTTTGAGTTCGAAATTGCAAACGTATAACTTTAATACGTACCTTGCATTTTCTTAATTAAACGCGTGTATTTTCATTTCGTGGCCCTCTCCCAATAATGATATTCGTTGGCCCGTTTCAAAAGCTTAGTATTACTGCCAGTCTCTCTTCTTATGCTGACAATACAAAGTTAGTTTTAATACCTCTAGCAAGATCAAAATCAATGGGAGAGTCCGCATTTGGAAACGTGAAAAGCATTAAATCCTTCACAAGCTCTTGTTGTGGAGTTTTAGAATGATTTATCATAGTCCTTCGAATCTTCAAACGAGACGGTGAACACCTTTGACTTTAGAACATCGTATGTTAGTCACAAAAAAATGAAATATAAGACCAGACATTCATATTCATGTCAAGCAACTAGGGACAATTTGATTGAGAAAGCAACAAGTTGCTTTGACCTGAGCTCTCCTAACACAATCGGTCATCCCTGTGGCTTGCCAGGTTCGACCAATGCAAAGCCTTTTCATTGTTGGTCCATGGGAAGACAAATTATTTCGACTACCCAAATTTTCTCCATTGATTAATTATTAAGAAATCACGTAGAAAAAGCTGCCACTACAAGTGTAATAAGTCTAAAAATCTACCAATTTGCATCAATATGGTAGAGGACACATATGGCTCAATTGATCAATTTTTCTCATATTTCGGTTTTTTCTTTATGAATTTGTATTAATTTTTGTCATAACCTAATTAATAACATGATAAAAGGAGCCATTTGATAACCTAACCACCATCTTTTTGGGGAGAGGTCATTGATATTTATTGAAATGAATGGGTTGTTTGCGGACTTCAGCATGAGGAATAGATTTATAATTTTACAAAGGCATATCCGCCCTAGAGAGAACACGGATGCCTTTAAAAAGTGACCTATTGGTTCAAAATTTTCTCTGAACAAAAGGATGATCTGCAATTTTTTTTTACCAGTTCATTTTAATCATTAACATTCATGATGTCAGGTCAGGTGTTCCCCAGGGCTCCATCGATACAAAGTTAGTTTCTGGTAGGAAAGGCCGAGATTCCAGTAGCCTGGCAAAAGACCCTACATAGAATCTACTCTTGGGTTACAGAAAGTAATATGGCCCTGAACGGAATGAAATTCCGCTCAATGACATTTGGGTCAACTCTTTTGAATACTCCACTCGTAGATAATGGAGGTAAAGATATTGAGCAGGTCTCATCTATGAAAGGTTTAGGTGTAGTCCTCAGAAATAATGGAGAGTTCGATGAGCATATCCAGTTGAAGGTGGGTATAGCTTTTCAAATGTGTGGTTGGATATATCACACGTTTAAGTTCAGAAACAGCACCACGATGCTAACTCTGTACAAGTCGATTGTTCTGCCGCATCTTGAATATGCTTCACCCATTTGGGCTCCAATGAGTTCAGCAGGTTTGCAAAAGGTCGGACAAGTCCAAAGATGTTTCACTAGCAACATCACAGGATTGAGAGAGCTCTCCTATTGGGAGCGACTAAAGAAGTTGGTACTTTTCAGTGTTTAGAGAAGGTAGGAAAGGTATCTGATACTGTACGTTTTCAAAAGTATCCATGAGCTTTTTCCCAACCCAGGATTTAGGGTGAATTCTAGTGACCGTGGAGGCTTAACGTGCGTTTTGAGACCACCTTCAAGCCCTCGAGAATCCGGGTTAATTCGAAGAATGAAGTCCACCTCTCTTCTCTCTCAGGCTCCTTCATTGTTTAATTTGCTTCCCTCTAATATTCGTAGGGAATACGTAGGCCTTGTTGATCCGGTAGCATCTTTCAAGTCAGACTTGGACAAACTTTTAGATAGCGTTCCAGATCAACCCTACATTCAAGGACTAGCTCGGTCTGCTAACTCAAATTCCTTGGTAGACCAAATATCATATAAAGATTGAGAGGTAATAAATAGACGAATGATAACCTTTCATTTTAATAATGCTAGGGATTATATTCCCTGTAGCGGTTAGAAAAGCCCGTCAAAAACCAAACCAAAAAAATGGATTTTATCAGTCAATATCAAGATCATTACCTACTGGATGATGAAAATAAAGCCATTAGCCACACTCTAAACTTTGGTTTGACACTGATTCTACCAGCCCAACGCTTCAATTACAGCTTTTTAACCATTAAACCATTTCATATGACGGACTAACATTCTCCATCTCAATTTATGGTTAGTGAATCGGTTCGGGCCAAGATCTTTTCGCCCCCTGTTTCAACATGAAATATGTACAGTCAAAGTTTTATTCCGCCTGAAAATCTGCACAATACCCACCACTATCGAAACTTTAACCTTAGTCAAACATCCTTACCTGATCAATTAGAGTACAGAGTAAAAGCACAAAAAAGTCGTCAAGGAGAGCAAGATCAAAGACAACTGAAAAGTACTAGACAAAAATGTGCCCAGCTCCCTCCATAATTCAGACAATGCTCTTCTTGCAATCAAAGGTAGATAGATTCTCCCACAACGACAGGAGGAACTGTCCGTCAAAGCCCGGAATTTGGGCCCACGCGCCCTATTTGGCCTTGTTTCTTGTTCCCCACATAGAGGGTGGGGACCCGAGTACTTTTGGCCAGAATTTCGGATCGCAATCCTCATACATCGTTTCCTGGCTGAGTAATGGGAGACAAGGAACATTTCTTCCCTATTCATTCGACTTGTGCTCAATTCAGCCTCTCAAAATTCTTCAGTATCACGGTCAAATTAGAGCACTAGATAGAAAAGTGACGCTTCTGTTTCATTTGACTGGCACCGTAAAAGCAATCGGATGAAACTTGGTCAGTGCCACAACGTGTATTAAAATTAAATTTAATGTTGTTAAGGGAGTCAATGAGTACACAAATTGTGGTCTTTTCGATCTAAAAAAGCACACAAGAAAAAGGTCACCCATACTGCCGAACTGTCAAGATGTGATCTCAGTATGTTGTCATAGGTCTTGATGGAGATACGCTACTTTCCCTTGTGCTCTAAAACAAATAAGCTGTCATTGAACAGGGAGTTCAAAAGTAATTTTGGGTCGAATTCAAGCTCTTTGATATTTGATTAATCGACGCTTTCATCATCTTGCAAAGGACAAAAAACCTTCAATTACCTCAATTAACTATCAAGGCATTCAAACTCTTTGGGAAACATTAAATTTGACAACTTCTAAACCATTTAAGGTAGATTGTTACTCTTTGAAATGAAAAACAAGACCATCAAGTTCCCCAAATTGCATTTATATTTTGTTATTATTATTGTTATTTTCTATTTTGGTTTGATTTTTCAGGGGCTTTTCTAACCGCTACAGGGAATGTAGTCCCTATTACTATTAAAATGAAAGGTAATAATTCGTCTATTTATTACCTTTCAAACTTCATATGATATTTGGTCTACCAACGAATTTGAGTTGGCAGACCGAGCTAGTCCTATAATGTAGGGTTGATCTGGAACGCTATCTAAGAGTTTGTCCAAGTCTGACTTGAAAGATGCTACCGGATCAACAAGTGCGTATTCTCTACGAATATTAGCGGGAAGCAAATTAAACAATTAAGGAGTCAGAGTAAGAAGAGAGTGGGACTTTATTGTTCGAACCACGAACAACTGGAATTTGGACGGGGACGCTTGGTTTGAGAATTAGCTTTTCGCGATTGAGTTAACGCATTATGTTCCTCTTCAAATGAGAATGATCCAAAGCTACAGCAATTACTCATTTCAATTTTCAGCTTGATCGAGCCACTGGGTCAAAAGTTATGCCGTCTCAAAAGGCACTACAAAGCTCTTCAATGAATGAACGAACTAGCCCTCTTGTGGCAATTGATTACCAGAAGAGGGCTAAGTCATTTATTCTGTGCTCTGTTATGTACTGCACTTTGAGAGGGCATAACTTTTGACCCAGACGTTTGAATGAACTGACACTTGAATACGCAATCGCATGGATCTGGGGCCAGCTATATCTGAAGAAGAATTTAATTCGTTGACTCGAATTGGAGTTGCTAATTTTCAACCTTACCATCCCCGTCCATATTAAAGTGGTTCATGTTCGAATTAACCCGGATTCTCGAGGGCTTGAAGGTGCTCTCAAAACACACATTAAGCCTGTACGGTCACTAGAATTCACCCTAAAACCTGCGTAGGGACAAACCTCATGGATACTTTTGAAAACGTACAGTATCAGATACCTTTCGTACCTTCACTGAACACTGTACAGTCCCAACTTTTGTAGTCTCTCCCAATAGGAGAGCTCTCTCAATCCTGTGATGTTCCTAGTGAAACATCTTTGGATTTGTTCGACCTTTTGCAAACTTACTAAACTCATTGGAACCCAAATGGGTGAAGCATATTCAAGATGCGGCAGAACAATCGACTTGTACAGAGTTAGCATCGTGGTGCTGTTTCTGAACTTAAATGTGCGATATATCCAACCACACATTTGAAAAGCTATACCTACCTTCAACTGGATATGCTCATCGAACTTTCCATTATTTCTGAGGACTACACCTAAACCTTTCATAGATGAGACCTGCTCAATATCTTTACCTCCATTATCTACGAGTGGAGTATTCAAAAGAGTTGACCCAAATGTCATTGAGCGGAATTTCATTCCGTTCAGGGCCATATTACTTTCTGTAACCCAAGAGTAGATTCTATGTAGGGTCTTTTGCCAGGCTACTGGATTCTCGGCCTTTCCTACCAGAAACTAACTTTGTATCGATGGAGCCCTGGGGAACACCTGACCTGACATCATGTATGTTAATGATTATACTGAACTGGTAAAAAAACATTGCAGATCATCCTTTTGTTCAGAGAAAATTTTGAACCAATAGGTCACTTTTTGAAGGCTCCGTTTTCTCTCTAGGGCGGATATGCCTTTGTAAAATTATAAATCTATTCCTCATGCTGAAGTCCGCAAACAACCCATTCATTTCAATAAATATCAATGACCTCTCCCCAAAAAGATGGTGGTTAGGTTATCAAATGGCTCCTTTTATCATGTTATTTATTAGGTTATGACAAAAATTAATACAAATTCATAAAGAATAAACCGAAATATGAGAAAAATTGATCAATTGAGCCATATGTGTCCTCTACCATATTGATGCAAATTGGTAGATTTTTAGACTTATTACACTTGTAGTGGCAGCTTTTTCTACGTGATTTCTTAATAATTAATCATTGGAGAAAATTTGGGTAGTCGAAATTATTTGTCTTCCCATGGACCAACAATGAAAAGGCTTTGCATTGGTCGAACCTGGCAAGCCACAGGGATGACCGATTGTGTTAGGAGAGCTCAGGTCAAAGCAAGTTGCACCCAGTGCTGCCAAGGATGAAAGGACATGATTGGGAGGCTTTGCGTCGTTTTCAACAAGATCAAGCTCCAAGTTGCAAGGTTAAAATGGTACATTGATGTTACAAAGAACATCTTGGGAACCTGTAGGCCAAATACTCTTTTGGCCACTTCTCCTTCAGATCTCAAGGGAGGGTCAGAGCCATTGTTTTTTACGGACTTCCTCACCGCTGCTGGGATTGGAATCCCAGCAGTTCAAATCGAGAAATAGTATCTGACATAGAGTAATTTTTTCGCTAATCTTTGGACTATTTGGACCTGGTAGCTGTGCGTGTTCCTTACTAATCGGTCTTAAAGCGCCCGAATCTTGCTATCAAAGCCAATAGTGGATTTTGCGAATGAAGCATTGTTTTATCTTACGAATTATGAAACTATCTTACATAAGGTCATCCCTGTAGAGCAGATTTCACTGAATTAATCTAAAAATAATCGAAGTAAAGCGTGTCTTAGTTTTCAACCGTAAAACAAAATCTCGAAAAATTTGACCCCGTTCCGAAATAATCTTTTTTAAGTACAATTCTCATACTGTGTTTATTGAATTTAGCAAGTACTCTCTTGGCACCGACTCATGTTGTAACCATTTCAAAACAATGATAGAAATATTGAAATCCATAGTCAAAAGACGTTTAAATGGTCTCAAAATGGAATGGTTTCTTATGTTTCAAAGCAAATGCTCAGTTTCTCAAGGAAACTTGGGAAAGTGAATTTCTGTCGTCATTTCGTTCCCGAATGTCCCTCAATAAGTGTAATGAAGGTAATACTGCTGATTGTTTCCCAACTCAGAACATAGCTACACAAACAATTGAGAAACGAGATAAAAAGCCAAAAGCATTGACAAGAAGTGCTGGATGTGCTCACTAACTGTGTGTACTTCAGAGTCAAATATCCTATTATCTTCAGAATTGAGCAAGAAGACATCACTTTGAGCAAATTCCTCCGGATTGTTAACGAGTGCTCGTCGAATAACCGGACTTTCATGTGATTGTGCTCTCACATTGCTATGCAATACATTTGCTTTGGCCATTGTGACAAGTTCAAGACTTCCTTTACTGCTCGTCACTGAGTAGAGTCATTACCTTCTTTGGATTGCAATATTTCCTAGCCCATTAGAAATGCTTCTCAGGTCTGTGTCTCCTCATGTTCAAGGTTGGCAAGCTTCAGTCAGAGAGTTTCTTAGACCTACAGAGTAGAACGGCAAGATTACTCAAGTCCTGTTTCCGGATTGATCTCCCAACACGGTTCATTATAATCTTTTGATGATAAACCCAATCCCTCATGTGGAGAATCGGTATGATGTAGAAGTTGACATTGCCTAGGGCCTTCAATCTTGAAACACATATTTTTAAAAGAGTCAGTAAATTGACGAAGTGCCAAAAAAGTCTGAATAATTGACACAATCGCAGTTCAAATCCCAATCATTCTTGGACATCTTTTTTGCCAAATAATTGTGTGTTTTATGTGTTTTTTTTACTTCTTTTGCCATCTAAAGTAAAATTTGATGTGCTATCTTGAATGAAATCAAAGGACTTTTAAAAACGCTGTTCATAGAAAGAAATTAAAAATATAAATATGATAGAAAATACATTGATAAAAGGATGACAAAAATCGCAATTGTTTCAAAAGATGGCAATCAACATGAAATCAATGAATGCGTGCATGTCTCCAATCCTTGTTCTCCAATTATAAAACTATCATGGCTTTAACTATTCGCAGAATTACCAGATGGAACAATGTTAATTGAAGTTGTGAATTGAATCTTCCTGAACGTGGGAAACGCTCAAACTTGTCATTTTGTTTTGATAGAAGTATCAAACACTTAGATGTAATTACATTACTCAGTAGTTGTTTTTAAAGCTAATTCAATAAACATGGAGTATTTGTTCAAGCATGCAATATAGGGCACTTACTTTGTGACTTTTTCCATTTCAAGATTCAACATATCAATAATTTTTTAATGTGTCTGTTTCATGAAGATTTTTTCCTTTTTCCAATTTATTTTTTCAAAATGAGATGAAACTTTTTCCAGTAATCTAAAACAGCGCATATGTAAGTTGTATAGAACATCAGTTCGATTAGGTTCTTTAAGCAACAGTTGTCTGTTAATTTCCCACAAAATGTTGAGAGGTCACTTGTAGCTATGGGTTTCAGTATTTGTTGTGAAGGGATCAAGCCAAACTGCATTTTTTGCATCTCAAAAAGAAAGTGTTCCTCCACTATCCATCTTATTGAGGACACTTTGAACTCACTGGCGGATATAAAAAACAAGTCCTGACCTAATTACCTTCTTTTGATTTTTGGTTTTTTTCCAAATTGTCTTTAGTTACAGTTGATTTTTCCTAACATTTGGAAATACGTGTGGATATAAACAAGTAATGACTTCTCCAAAATAGTGGTGACTCCATTTTACCATCCAAATTGGCATCTTGAGCTAATTGCCGGTACAACTGGCATTTTAGGGCCCAGTTTGACAGTTGAACTGACGCAGGTTTCATTGAGCATTTACATGATGCTTGTTTTGAAATATTGTGCAATCTGTCAAAGAAATATTTCACATGAAACAATTCTTGTTGGTGTTGACAAAATCGTCCAAGGCATGATTGAGCATGGCCAAGTTAGCAAATTACGACGAGCCTTTTTTTTACTCTTTATTTCATTGGAGTCAGATAATGGCTAAGAAAGGAGCTTATACTGTATACGCCCAAATACTCAGTATTTAATGAATGACCTAGAAAATAAAAAAGACATCTCAGCAAGCTAAAAATGTTCTAGCATGAAATCCAACACTACTTCCATTTCAGAATTGATGTTTTTGGCAAATCTTTGGAAAATCAAAGAATATCTTACGACCCTTGAATGAAATCGTTTCTGATATTAGATATTTGCAATCATTTGAGCCACCGTGGCCCAGCATTTTTAGTCCGTCCTGTCATTGAAAAGGGTTTGTAGACATAAAGAAATAGTCAACTCTTTGGAATACATTCTAGTGTTTTTAACAATGAAGATACAAACTGAAGTAAATACCTTCACGAACTCGAAATAAAGATAATCTAGAAAGTTGCAAAATACATGAAATATTTCTATTACTATTTCAACTCTCACAACAACAGAGTTATGTTTACACAAAAAAAGTTATTAAAGAGTTGTTTCTGACAAACTTGTCAAGGGGAGAATGAAATTCTACCCTGTTTCTAAATATGGAATTTGACTAGATGATGATAAAATCAGTTTGTTCTGTCAGAGAATTTGAGGCTGCAGCCCTTGTCAGGCCACTCAGGCAAGGTAAACGCAATTTGTATTTGTATTTATTGAGCATTAAGTACATAGTTCTTTTTGTGAGCAAGATTGCATTTGACAATTTAGGTAGGGTATTTTGAGATCTCTGACAGTGTTGAACGTTTGAACCTAGTCATTTCTTTTTACTTTACTTTTAACTTTATTGCGACTCTTGGTCATGTCAGATTGTAAGATGTATAAAACTGTATGTATAAATATCATATACAAAAATCGATTAAGAAAAGAATAAAATGGTCAAGACTGATAAAATAGTTGACTAGAGTGTGGTATCACAGTGAGTTTGACTAGTATTGGTTCAGTGCACATGAAAAAAGTGAAGAGGGAAATTGCAGATAGTACATAAACAGGTGGGGAGAGGTAAATGATGAAAATCTTGGTTATTGCAGTAGAGTGGGTGGGTCAGATTGAACAGATCTTTTGTCAGCTCCCGTCGTTGATGGCATTGGGTCGGGAGCCGGACAAAGGTACGTGAGCGCCAATACTCCGAAGGGATGTCGGGCCAAGGACAATAAGGTGTTATTAAGTCCTTGACCGGGAAGGACAACTTGTGTCCGGACATCACCTCCGGAAAGGTCAGGTTCCCAACACTGTCGGACACTAACCTTGCTAGCCCGATGGTGAGGGGCTCGGTTTCACGTAGAAAATGTGTCCATGCATTATTGGCATATTGGGGCACGCACAGGTATCGTTTGAGGAACTTGGTGAAGGTGGCATTGGCGGATTTGAGGGCGGATGGGGCGTAGTTGGGTAGCCAAAGGTGAAGGCCATAAAGGAAAATTGGAGAGATGTAGGTCCGGAAGAGTTGAAGAACTATTGGAAGGGGGAGATTCTTGATAGGAAGCCTATTGTACATGTATCCGATCCTGGCCTTGGCTTTCACTATTGATGATTTAAGATGGTTGGTAAAGGAGAGTTGAGTGGAGAATATGAAACCGACATAATTAAAATTATTGACGATATCAATCGGACTATGGTGGATATGGAAGGAGGTGGGAGGCAGACGACCTTTATGGAAAACCATGGCCTTCGTCTTGATATTATTGACTTGAAGGCCGTTCTCTTGGCAATAACCGTGGAGTGCATTGATGGCATTTTGCAATTCCACGGCTGAATCAGCCAAGAGAACCAGGTCGTCTGCATATTGAAGATATTGTACCATACAATGGTTGATGGTGGGGCCTTGGTGGGTGAGGGCTTCGGGCAGGTCGGATACATAAAGATTGAAAAGAATTGGCGATAGAGGATCCCCCTCCTGAAGGCCAACGGAAGTGAAGTAGCAGGGGGATAGGTCCTCACCAGAACGAATGGAGCATCTGAGTCCCGCATAGATGTTGGACAGCAGGACACAGATTGAACGCGGAACTCCCCACAGTTGGAGTTTGAGGAATAACCGCGTTCGGTCCACCCTGTCGAATGCTTTGGAGAAATCCACAAAGCATCCGTACACTCTCCTCTTATTGCTGATGTTGGAATGCACAATTTCATAGAGGAGAGTAGCTGCCGTGGTGGTTGAGCGGCTTCTCCGGAAACCGAATTGGAATTGGGGAAGGAGATCCCTATCCTCGGCCAATCCGGAGAAGCGGGCAGCTAGTAGGGTGGACATCATCTTCAAGAAGGGGTTCTCCAGGGCGATGGTCCGATGGTTGTCTGGAATGTCCCTGGGCCCTTTCTTATGGATGAAGATGATGGCTGACTCCGTCCACTCTGGTGGGAAGAAAGAAGAATGGAGGGCGAGGCTGAAGAGATCTTGGAGGAGTGGCTGAGCTTGGGTACGGAGAAGTGAAAGTTGGAAGGGAGAGACCCCTGATGTTGAGGGGGCTTTGCTCTTCATCTTCTTGAAGGCCACGTCCATCTCGGGTTCCGTGAAGGGCTGCAAAAGTGGGTGGTGTTCTTCTGGGCAGCCCTGGACCTCCTCCACTACTGTTTCCGATGTTGCTGCAAACAGTTCTTGACAGTGGAGGAGGAATTTACTCACTGGAATCTCCGAGTTAGTGGCGGGCTTTTTGGCACGTTTGTACAAGCCCGCCATCCGGGACGAGGCCGATGAAGAGAGTAGGTTCTCCACTTCCAACCTTTGGTGGGCTGACTCGGCGCTCCGCAGAGACTTGTGATATGCAATTCTTGATATCGCATATTGCTCCCAAGTCTCCGGTGTTTGGCTCGTTTTGGCATTTCGCAATTTTTGGAGCATTTGACCCCTCAGCTCACGATGGTAGGGGCTGAACCACGGGGTCTTGAGTCCTCTCCTCCTTTGCACTGAGGAGGACTCTTTAAACGCTTGCAAAATGCCTTGGGCCACTGCAGCTGGATTGGTCCCAATCCCGGTGTTGATAGATAGCTGCAGGGCCTCAAGTTGAGCCGCGCACTTCTTCACATTGACCACGCACCTCCCATTTCGAGTCACGCCCAGATGATGGAAATTTCTGGGCATCTTGAAGGTGACTGAAATCGGGAGGTGATCAGAAACGGCCAGTGGATGGACGAAACTGGCCGTAGATGGAATATTTTCTGATATGAAAATGTGGTCAAGTACAGAGGCGCCCCGGGAGTAGGTGTGTGTTGGGACTCCCGGGTCGGAGCGCAGAGTGATTCTCCATTGGCTCAGGATCTGGGCGAGCTCGGAGAATTCACTCGAGTCAGGACGGATGTTGAAGTCCCCACCAATGATGACTTTCTCCGGATTCTTCACCTTCTGAAGGATGGACATGAGGTCCGAGACGAGATCGTCATAGTCCGTGGTTGGCTGATAGTAGACGCCAATGATGGTGAAGCCTTGGGCATCCACGGCTATGTGATGAGGAGAGGATGAGAGAAGGGTGGGCTCAAAGCGTTTGGTAATATAGAGCTCCAACCCACCGCTGGGCCGACCACGCCCAGCGGGCTTCCTGGCATGAACTACGAAGCTCTGTTTGCCAGGAAAACAACTCTCGTGTTTCTCCTCGGTGACCCACGTCTCAGATAAGAAGGTGAAGGCGTGTCCTCGGATCTTGTCGAGACATCGTCCCGCTCCAGCCACTCGCAGCATGTTCGCCCGTCCATGGCAGTTGAGAAAGCAGGCCGACACCAATTGATTCCCTCCTCTCCGCTTGCTGATCCGCTGTTGCCGCCGATGCTGGTTCCTCGCGATACCGAGTTGTTCAATCCGACCTAGAAAAGAGAGATCACTATGGCCATTGAGTTGTGAAAAGGGAAGGGATGATTGGGAAGAGGAAGAGGGTTGGAGGGCTAAAAGCTCACGTCTTGAAAAAGACTTTGGCCGGGGGACATGGGCAGAGGAAGGATGGGAAGGAGAGGTGCACTGAACCGGGCATATCACAGATTCATGGGGGGCCACTGTTCGAGGGCGTGGCCCCACTCACTGATATCACAATTGGTGCTATGTCATCAACTTAAAACCATTAAAAATAATATTCTAGTCGGATGGCAAAAGAGCACGTCCGCCATTCAAGGCGTCAGACTTTTGAATTGTTCCTTTCGGCGACAGAGATATTATTGAAGAGGATGACAACATTTTTGGGGAAGCCACTATACGCAGGCACCTTGAGGTCGAACTTTGAGGCACTTTGGGTGGGGTACATTGATATTTCAGCACAAATTATGTTACACCGGGTGAAAGATCATTCAAGTTTTTCCATGTTTTGATAAGGGTGCTATGTATTGCTATTTGATTGATTGTCAAGAACATATTATCATTGTAAAGGGTTGCTATTTCGATGTGATCTCTGAGGTTTTTATTGGAAAGGAAGCGTTGGGTATCATTGAGCGATTCCTGTAGTTTCTGTGGCGGTGTATAAATTGGGTTATCGTTGGAGAATCTTACAAGGAGAAATAACGGTGCACAGTAGAGTATCTTGGAGTAAACAAGCAAATGGACTACAGCAATTATTGAGGTCTCAGGTACCAATCCTTCAATAAATTTGAGGATTCCTAAACTCCTGTATGTTTCTTGTGTTAGATGATGTAAATGTTGATCGAATTGAAGATTGGATTGGAATGCGATGCCCAGAATTTTGACCTGGGGATTCTCTACCACCCCCGGATTTCTAAGAGATATTTTCATTTTGGTCTCCACCTGGCGTTTTCGTACAATCATAAGGGACGTCTTTCCAGCATTTGCTTTTAGTCGGTTCGTTGCCATGAAGTCAAGAATAATTTCCCCGTAACTTTCTAATTTGGTTTTTAGTTCGCCCTTAGTTGAGGCCGACACAGCTAAAGAAGTGTCATCACAATATGAGCTCAAAGTAAAATTCAAATTATTCATTAAGTATTGTATTAACCGATTTCAATGAGTCAATTACTTCACACTTCGTCTCTTTTCAACAAGGTTGATTAAAATCTACGAATCTTGCTATGGACTCTCAAGATTAAAGGGCAAAAGGAACAAGGATGCCCCACGTGGAGCTTGAGAGCGTAAGGTGCTTCCTCTAGAGCTTGGCTTTCAAAGATGAAGCTCTATATTGATCCTTGAAAATCATTGAAATGGGGACTTCTGTTGAAAAACTGAAGACACCAATATTTTCCAATTTTTTTCGCGGACTTCCTTACCACTGCTGGGATTCGAATCCCAGCAGTTCAAGACAAGAAACTTATTCATCTATTTTTTATATATATTATTTGATCAACCAACGAGTTAGTGTTGGCTGATCTGGATAACCCTTGAATAAAAGGTTGATCAGGAATTTTCGTCAAAAACTTGTCCAAGTCTGACTTAAATCCTGCTATGGGATCAACGCCTACATCAGCTTACGAATATTTGAGGGCAGCAAATTGAACAATGAAGAAGGAGCCCGAGAAAGAAGAGAATTGGACTGCATTGTTTTGACTAGTCTGGATTCTCGAGGGCTTGAAGGTGCTCTCAAAACGCACGTTAAGCCCCTACGGTCACTACAATTGACCCTAAATCCTGGGTTGGGACAAAGCTCATGAATTCTTTTGAAAACGTCCAAAAAAATCCAATTGGAATAATGGATAAGTTTTTGTTTTATAACAATGCATTTATTGGTTGTTCTATGCCAGAGTTGTCTTTTGAATATATATTAAAGCCTACTGCCAACCAAGCCTTGCCTCTGCTTTTGCCAAGCCAGCCTCGCGCATATGCTCTTTATTTTATGCAAGAAAGGAAAAAGAAGGAGAGTGCCCTAAGACGCAAATGTAAAGGAAGCTGAAAGCACTTCTCAAGAGGACGCACGAAGTTCAGTTCTTAGAGGGGCTACTTTCCGTTTCTCAAGAGTCAATTGCAGAGCTTACTTGAAGTTCCTGCTCTGTGATTGAACAAAAGATGTCGAAACTTGTCAAAGTCGTGAAAGTATTCACGCTTCAGTCGAAGAATCATTTTTTCTGGCGGACATGCGATGTCATTCCACTCTGACGATTGCTAGTTCCTTCTTTCATACTATTGGTCCAGATGCTTGACATGGAAACAAGGATGAAACATATTTCTTGGCAACTCAAATTGCATTGTTTGATATTTCCGTCAGGGATTGCTCTTGGAGAGATGACCGTGTCTTTTTGTAATGATCAAAAGGTAATCAAATATCGTTTTTCCATTGAGGCGTATCATTCGAAAATGTGAGAGCGTACGGCAGTGTTCCCAAAATGACAATCTCTAACGCTATGAATAAAAAACAAATCAAACAAAAAGTTTAGTAAAAGTGGTTTTGAAGGAGCAAGATGTACTCTTATACATTCCAAGAACATGTAAAGTCTGATTTTCGTCTTACCAAGAAGCGAGTTTACAACTATTGCGGAAAAAATGGGCGACTTTCGGACGGTATGGTCAAAATGTCTAGAATGGGGGAAAATGGAAGAAAATGTTAGTAATAAAATCGGAACCAACAGTGTTTGTCTGATCAATTTAGGGTTGCCTAAGACTCTACGATTAAGAATGGAAATCTATCCTCACCTTGGTTCTTCTTTCGGAATGAATGCGCCGCCCTATAGTGCGGGAACCAAGACATTTAGTATTTTTGTTGATCCGCCTCATATTTATGGGATCCAAACTTGTACTGAGTGGAAGAAGGAAATCTTTGCGGCATTCAATACTCGCCTGTGGTGTTCTGGATTTGTCAATGTGACTTTTCGACATCTTGGAATGTATGAAACGAAAGCATCGGTAATCATTTCCCCGGATTTGCAAGATGAAATGTTACTTCTTCAATGTTTTTTATTGAGTATGGAAAGTTGGAGTAACGCTAGTTATCATGCATGTTCTGGTTGATGTCGACGTACTTGGTTTCTCTTTCATTTTACGATCAAAGTTATTAAATCGATCTGGGCCTCTGATAAGCCCCGTCGAGTTCGGTTTGGACTCGGGGAAGGCCCCGCCAGGTTCGGGATGAGTTAAATCTTCGTTCTCGGTTTCAAGTTAAACTGGAACTGAGCCTAAAACCAGCCCATGGTCGCTGGGTTAGGCTAGCCACGGACTTCTAGAGATGGGGACTGCAAACGGAAGCTAAAATTTCGTATCGACTAAACCGTTCATCTTATTCCAAATTAACAATTCATACGACCACAAGATCTGCTTGGATAGATGAACTTGGCCAAATTTGAGCCCAAACCTTTGCTGTGGGAACGCAGGATACTTGGTCAAAGTTATGGAGTAAACTCTAATCCAATCCATCAAGAGGGCAATGGGAGCAGTCCTAGCAACCGAGAAGAAGAATGTTCTGAGAAGAAGAAAGATCTGAAGAATGGCGACTTGTATTCGCAGAAGTGACGGAGTTTTTGAACTCGAGACCACTCACGTAATTACGAATCTAACAACATGGAAGACCCAGCTGCTCTAACCCCAAGCTATTTTTTGCTCCGGAGACCCAATCGCCTCATCCCTAATGGTAATTTTGAGTCAAAAAGTCCCCGAAAACATTTTGAGTATGTTGAAGGGCTCATTGATACGATTTGGAATCGATGGATCCATGAATACCTTCCGACACTTATTGCAAGACCGAAACGGAGAACCGAGTTGCGAAATCTCAAAATTGGAGACAAGGCTTTAATTGTAGATTCCTTGCTCCCCCGTGGGGAATAGCACGAAGGCCAAGTGATGGAAATACACCCAAGAAGCGATGAAATGGTTTGAGCAATATCAATGGACACGCCAACTAGAAGAAAAACGAAACCAATAACGAAGTTGTGCCTCCTTGAAAAAGCCAACGATGTGATATCACCGGATGATGGTTCAAAAGAGGAAGGGGAGGCGAATGAAGAGACAAAAACTGACGACCCTGAATGAAGTAAGCTGAATGTGGTTGTTGTTGTTGCGACTTTTGAAAGCCACACATCTGTCAAATGATCAAAAGTACAACGTGGTCTATTTTTGGTATCAAGAGAATACAATCCATTTTGGTGAAATCATTGAGTTATTTGAAAGGATGATGATATGATGATATTTGAAAGGTTGACCTGTTTCTCAGGACAAGATTGCACAGCTTTTTTAGTTCTTTTATTCTCTTTTTCTTGGCCTGTTGATTTTGTTACTAATAGATAGTTCCTCCTGCATTCATGATGGAAGCTATTTTAGGAAAAGTCAGCAAAGAGGCTAGACAATGTTTGGACCTGGTCTTAGCTGGAAAGGATCCTTCCATAGTCAATAAGCCGTTTATTATAGAGGCTTTAGTTGCTCTGGTCAATGAAACCAGGGTGCTGCTTGAAGAACAGGCTCACCCAGTAGTTGAGAAGTCGACTAATTTGACCAACGTAGAGGTTGAAGTAGTATCTCCTCTTGAAAAAGCGCAGGAAAAGACAGTTGTAGAGAAAATAGTCTGTCCTGTTTATCGAAAGCAGCCTTGTCCTGAAGAAGGAAAAGGCTGTCAGTTTGACCACCCTAAATGGTGTCAAAAACTTCTCAAGTTCGGCCTTGAGAAGTACAATAGTAAGAAGGGATGTTCAAAGGTAGATTGTCCTTTTTTTCACCCGTACATGTGCCGTCAGTCCATGAGACTTAAGACATGCTTTAATGTACGGTGTACCTCCGTCCATGTTGAAGGGACGCAAAGAAAGCCGAGAAATAGGATAGCTCAGTTTCGTAGTTTTAGAGCTGACCCTATTCCTAAACCTAATCCCACCCCACCCCCCTTCCTTAACCCATTTAGCTTCCTCCCTCCCTCTCCTCCTACCCCCCACCCTCTCTCCCAATTCCCTCCTCTTCCTTCAAATACCCAATCCACCCCTATTCCTATAAAAACTCTCCTCCCTAACATTCCTTGCCCCACCCCTATTCCCAAAATACGTTCCTATTCAAATGTAGCTGCCCAACCCATTCCTCAAACCCAACCATCCCCATTAGCTCATGCATTGCCTCCAGTAGAACGTAGCTTTGTTGATAAGAGGGATTTTTTACGGTTGGAGAGGATGGTCCAAGATCTTGTGAACTTGGTCCGTCAAAAGAGAGGCCCGTAAAGGGGCTATATTTGAACGTGCATTGTCTGATTTCTAAAAAAGACAGCACAAAAGTTAAGATCTTAGAAGAACTAGCCGTTGAGAGAGAGATTGCATTCATCTCTATAACAGAAACCTGGCTTCGGCCAGGGGTCTTAGATGAAGAACTAACCATAGTTGGTTTCAACTTAGTTCGTTGTGATAGGATACGCCCTGATAATCCCATATTCCCACATGGGGGCGTATGCCTATATGTTAGGAATGATTTGCACATTAGTCATGTACAAATGTCGAATGGAGAAGTAGAGGTCTTAGTTTGTCATCTTCGAGGTCTTGATTTGTCTATTGTTACAATGTATAGACCCCCTTCTTGTTCAGCAAGCTCTTTTTCGTCAGCTCTCCAATTCACTGGAAATGAGTTGGACCTGGCAGTTTGCTCGAAGGTTTTCTTTGTAGGGGACTTTAATTTTCCGGCTAGCGTTGTAGAGTGGGAGGTTAGTCCTGATGGGTATATTCCCATTTCGAAATCGACATCTCAGTCGTTCGAAAAGCTGGAAGAATTCGCGATCTTGCGCAATTTCTCCCAGCACGTTGGTGTAGCCACTAGAGAGAATAGCGTTCTCGACTTGGTCTTTTCCAATGACCCTGATCTGATCCAGTATGTCCATGTGACACCTACTAATCTGTCAGATCATCATGTTCTTGAGATAGGGTCGACCATTACTCAAAAGCCGGCGTGCTCTAGAGTAAGACCGGCCAAAAAGGTCGGTTTGGCTAAGTTCAAGTTCAAAGATGAACATTGGCCGTTGATTATAGAAAGATTAGAAGAACTTGACCTGATTTCAATTCTGAAACAGGAATCGTCCATAGATGCAGCCATTGATAAGTTAGTTTCAGTTTTTAAGGAAGTTTGCTCCAGTTTAGCAATCTCTGAATGTGTTCCGAAAGGTGGTACACGGACAAAAATTCCAAAATATAGGAAGACTTTGTTCAAAAAGAGTTGCAAACTAGCAAAAAGGCTGAAGAGCACTTCGAATCCAGTAATTGTGGCTAGTCTCCAAAAAAAGTTGGACGTAGTTCAGGGTAAGATTAAGGCCTCCATCGAATATGACCAGTTACAAACTGAGAGTAAGGTGGTTCAGGAGGTCAGGTCGAATCCGAAGGCATTTTTCTCTTATGCGAACTCTAAGAGAAAAATGAAACACTCTGTTGGGCCTTTTGAGGTTGATGGGGCAGCCATTAGCAATGTAGAGACTATGGCTAACATGCTTGGAGATCAGTTCTCTAGTGTGTTTTCAACCCCACTGAGTTCGGAAGCAACAGCTCATTGCCCTGAAGATGAGTCTGTTGAGATAGACGAATTATGATCTTTCATTTTAATAGTACTGGGGATTACATTCCCTGTAGCGGTTAGAAAAGCCCGTGAAAAACCAAACCAAAAAAAAAAAAAAAAAACCGGCCATTTGTGCGTTTTCATGCTGGCCAGATTGAAAAGAGCGAATATTTCGTCGGCCAGCCTTTTCGCACCTGCCGTGTCCGAAGACCCAGTGGCAAGGTCGTTAACACACATCCGTTTAACAGCCTTTGCAGTTAATGGGTACATTTCTTGAAATATTTTGGCATGTTCCTGAACAACCCAAATGGCCTGAAAAGGCGAAGACACTACCCTAAAAGTAAGTACTAACATACGAAGTAATCTGGTGGGTCCATTTGGTGAAGGTGTCCACATGAATCTTAAGTATTCATAGTCATTTTCAATGCCAATGTTTAAAAACATTTTGGAAATATCTAGAATCACCGTTGTTCGTTTGGAACGGAAGTTGATTAGGACGGACACAAGATCTGGAATTCAGTTCGGACCGGCATGAAGAAGATCATTGAGTGTGTGTCCTTGCCCTGTGCGGACTTAGGTGCAGAGTCATTCATCGAAGCCTTTCGTAGACTTATTGCACGACGAGGTCAGCCAAAAATTGTCTAGAGTGACAATTTCTTCAAAAGTTTCAAGGCAGAAGAAAAGGAACTTCGGCATCTATGCTCATGCATGAACAAGCCAAAGATCAGCAATGCTTTCCCCACAATTGAATGGATCTACAGCATAGATCGGGCACCCTTTACCAACGGAGTTACCAAAAGACTGATCAGAACGGTGAAAACTCCACTTAGAGTGATGTTCCAACGGTCTTCATTGTCCTTTCGACAAATCGAAACTTTGTCACTTACAATGGCAAAGGTGCAAATTCAACCCATTCCGAGGAACCACACCGCACATCTTCTTCACCTTCTGCCTATTACGGGCGTTATTGGACACGGTCATGTGGACTTCAGGCTGAATCTTAGCCATTTGTTGGAAATCCCACTACAACGAAGAAGGTGCACCAAGAAGCTGCTAGTGGCAAATTCCTCGTGCAACCACCCCAAGACGTCATTGCCAATTTAGAAGTTCAGGAGCGAAGTCTTAACGACATGTGGTCAACTCTGTTCTCGATCCTAGGCCAACCAATCGGTTTTCACAGACATGTTAAGACATCCATCTTCCTCCCTTTGGTCAACTTTATAGGCAACATTGTCAATTTGAGTGCTACATGAGCTGTTGGAGTAGCCGTACGTTCGGTCCAACATCGCGTGGACGTGATGAGTCACGACATCGTCGCTGTACAGAGGACCCAGCACCACCTGGCTCGACAATTCGCGAAAACCCACGCAGGAGACCTTAGCCGATCACTGATCTCAATTGCACGGTCTCGGCTTACCCATGAACGGCTATCAGTCTTTGAGGTGGAACAAGGACTGAATCAACTACTTCTTCACCGTCTTCCAGCAGGACTTGTGGCGGGACCCCTCGTTCTGAAGTCCCTTCAACCCTTGAAGTGCTTGCAAACACGAAGAATTATGTGGTGCCATTTCAAACTCTAAGCGCCTTCCTCCAGTTTCCAACTACCTGGAACGTCCAAGACGGAATCCTTTCCATCACGGTTCAGGTCCCATTGGTTAAGAAATCGTCAGATATGAGACTTTTCCAACTTGTAATGGGAGCATTGGAATTGTCGCATTCGACAATAAATTTGCCCAAACCGAGGCTTTCATTGCGACATCTCCTGGGGGAAAACCACGTTGGCGAGGTAGTTGGCGAGGAAGAATTAGAGGATTGCAGTTGTTTCAGTAAACATTATGTTTGCAAGTCTTCGACGAGTTATCAAAAGTATGAAGACTTTTGTGAATCAGCGTTGCTCATTAAAAATGCAACGGCTGCAAAGAAGCATTGCGAGATAAAAGTGAACGAGAGGCCAACTATTCAGGAAGTTATAGATCAAGTCTTCTTACTCATCCATCCTCAGAAGGCAGACATCATTGTCCAATGCCATCCTCAGGACCCGGAAAAAATGAGCGTTTTTGGAACCGTACTAATCCAACTGGCACCTGGTTGCTTCTTGAAGGTCCACACTACCCCGCTTCTTCTCGTTATCACGCTCGCTGAGACCAAGGCGATCAATAAAACACTAAAAGGACTGTTCTTTACAACGCCCAAGCTACCCACGGACAAGTCCCTTGAAGACACCCACACCACTACCCTGGAATTAGTTAAAGACGTTGACATAAGCCAAGACAATAATCAGCCAAATAAAGCCACTGCGTCGGTTTCGCTTAGCCCTTACCTTATTGAAGGAAGGCACACACCTTGGTCAACGGTGGACAAAAGTTTGTGCAGGGCAGGGCTGGTATTTTGCTATAATAATAAGGCCACAGCCAACAGGGTCCGCGAGTATCGTCTTTGATTTGGACTTTTGAACGGGAGTTCTTGGATCAGCACAGGAATGTGCGGCTTCAAAAGCATCCATGATCTTAGTCCCAACCCAGGATGTACAGTAGGGTCAATTGTAGTGACCGTAGGGGTTGAACGTTCGTTTTGAGAGCACCTTCAAGCTCTCGAGAATCTAGGCCAGTTCGAACAATGAAGTCCACTTCTCTTCTTTTTCGGGCTCCTTCTTCATTTTTCAATTTGCTTCCCTCTAATATTCGTAAGGAATACTTAGGCCTTGTTGATCCGGTAGCATATTTAAAGTCGGAATGAGGCACATTTTTGGACAGTTTATCGAATCAACCTTTCAGTCAAGGTCTACCCCCTTGCTCTGCCAACTGAAACTCATTGATGGACCAAATATCATATAAATATTAAAAGGTACTACATAGACGAATTGTAACTTTTCATTTTAATAGTGCTGGGGAATATATTCCCTGTAGAGGTTAGAAAAAGCCCGTGAAAAAACTAATAAAACAAAAAAATGGAAAACAAACAAATTCTGACGAGTCTGAACTTGAACCCTTTTCGAAAAGGCTCGAATCAGGCCAATTCCTCCAAATTCACTCGTTTATACACTGCTAATCCGTATCGCTTTCCAACTTACTTTCATTTTAGATTTCAGAATCAACATAATGATTGTAATGACATGCTTTGTGGTCACTTTGATGATTTTGAACCATGGACAAAGTTGTAACTCCCATTTCGCCACCATTTCTCAAGCCACTGACTCGTTAAAGAGTGGCTCCAAAAGTTGTAAGTGAAATTCCGTTGATATAGCTACGATATTGCCAAAAGTAATGGTGTGATTGCCGTCAGTGACCAGTCGGTTCCAAGTGACCTTGTTTTTTGTTAAATTTACTTTGTAAAATTTATTCGGACTTCCATTTGGCTTCCCGTCCAAATGGGTCGGAACAGATCAGAGTCCAATTGTCAGAGGATATAAATAAAATCATCGAACTCAATGCTGTCTTTAGAGGCTAATTATTACTTCTTCGACCAACTTTGACCGCCTTTGTTTAACTTCATGAACCAGTATGTGGGGGATCTTTTGACCGTGTCAAATCTAAAATTTTCGACACAAATGCGTGTATTATTATAAATTAAAGAATCAAGGGGGAGGAATCACCGCCTTTTTAACAACATAAAGAATCAGGAGAAACGTGATAGAGAGCAAATTTGTGCTCAAGTATATTCACAACTTTGTGCCTGTTTTTAGACATCATGGATGCTTGATTGATGATTATTAAAGGTGAAAAGCGTTGGAATCACAAAAGAAGAATGAAGTTTATCCGTCAATTTTCATGGAACTAAAGATCAATGGCCGATTATTGATTTTTCTTTGTCTTTTTTTAATCATTTTCCAGCCTCCGTCGGCGAAATGAAAGATCGTTTGGAATTCGAAGAGGGCTCCGGAATAATGGAAACGATGTTAAATGTGGAAGAATGTCCCGGAGAAGATCAAGAGTTCTTCCTTTCCCTTCAGAATCCGAGTGGATGTTATATCTTCCAAACCACTATATTTAACAATGACGGATATCCGAATAATTCAGGATATTTTCCTTGATACTTGTGCGATCGTTTCATTCAGGTACTATGTTCTTGTTTCAAAGTTTTTGCTTGCACATTTGGTTTTTAAACAGGGCTCTTTAATTTGAGTGTGTAGGATAATGTTTAAATAGAAATTGGGCCCATGATGAAAATGTTGCTTTGTGATGGCTTTGTTGTCAAACTTCCCCGCAGATTTTTTGTATTGGGCCACTTTGACGAGCTCTGCAAATTGGAAATCCCAATTCAAACCAATTCACTTTGAAGGTTTTTTTTTTTTTAGTAAATTGCAGTTCCTGCAAGGTATTGGGCTCAGAATAATGGTCTCCGTTCGAAAAGATTGATAATAAATGCGTAAATCCAAAACAATCACATTATCAGACCCATTTGAATCTCTGTGCGGATGGAGAGCAAATGACATTGCATTCCCTTAGTACCATTGCGCTCATTTGTTCATTGTTTTCCTCTTTCGCTTCCAATTTAATTATGGCATTTCACTTTGGGGTTACTGTAAGCGGAACGGTCACTGTTAAAGAGAAAGATTTTCTGTTCCAAGGACCGGGCAGTGATGGATTTTGCCTGGATTTTGTATAAAATTTTGGTGTGAACGATGAACAGCAACAAAAGGACAATAGTGACCTCGATGACCAAGATTCGGGTATAAATTCCGTGCAATATTGTGGCACGATTACAGGAGACAAGATCCGCGCTTTCTCTACCTCTCAACTTGTCATTCAATTAGCCGCCGACAGCGCAGAGAACGGCAACGGAGCCGAGATTGTTATTTGTATTGATTAAAAAAGTTGGGGGTGAAAAACCCCAATTCTATGTTTTTGCCACTTTATGAACTATGAAGTGATTATTGGTTTATTTGTTTTTCTTTTATTTTGACCGACTTCATGGTTTCGAAAATAGATTAAATCCTTTGAAGGTCCTGTTTGGTCCTTTTGTCTTGTTCAAAACTAAGGATGACGACGGAGTTAGAGTTCGTTCTAAAAGGCTCATCGAAAGAAACCCTGCACTTGTAACACAAAGAGACTCTTTCACTCGAAGCTGGTGACGGACTTGTGTCAATTACTCTATAAATGTAATTAAGTAAATGTAATATATCTTGTGCAATCTTTTTTGCGGACTTCCTTACCGCTGCTGGGATTCGAATCCCAACAGTTCAAGACGAGAAATTTATTCATCAATTTCTTTATATATATTATTTGATTAACCAACGAGTTAGTGTTGGCTGATCTGGATAACCCTTGAATAAAAGGTTGATCATGACTTTTAGTCAAAAACTTGTCCAGGTCTAACTTAAACCCTCCTACTGGATCAACGCCTACATACGACCTACACATATTTGAAGGGAGCAAACTGCAAATGATCAATGAAGGAGCCCAAGAAAGAAGAGAGGTGGACTTCATTGTTCTTACTAGCCTGGATTCTCAAGGGTTGAAGGTTGTCTCAAAACGCACGTTAAGACCCTACGGTCACTACAATTGACCCTAAATCCTGGTTTGGGACAAAGCTCATGAATGCTTTTGACAACGTAAGTATCAGAAATCTACCTTGGATTAACTTCAACTTTCTTTCAAGGGTAGCCATAATTACTGGATTTAAATTGCTCTGGAGCCTTTTTGCTAGTTTGCAACTCTTTTTGAACAAATTCTCCCTCTACTTCGGAATTTTAGAATGTGCCCCGACCGGTGGAACACATACAGAGATTACCAGAGTGGAACAGACGTCCTCAAAAACTAGAATGATTTTGTCTAAGGCTACATCTATGGAAGATTCATTTTTCAGCATTGAAATGAGATCAAGCTCCCCTAACCTTTCTATAATCAACGGCCATTGTTCATCTTTGAACTTGAACTTAGTCAGACCGACCTTTTTGGCAGGTCTTACTCTAGAGCACGCCGGCTTTTGAGTATTGGTCGACCCTATCTCGAGAGCATGATGACCTGACAGATTATTAGGCGTCACATGGACATACTGGATCAGATCAGGGTCATTGGAAAAAACCAAGTCAAGAACGCTATTCGCTCTGGTGGCTACACCAACATGTTGAGAGAGATTGCGCAAGATTGCAAATTCCTCCAGCTTTTCGAACGACTGAGACGTCGATTTCGAAATGGGAATATACCCATCGGGACTAACTTCCACTCTACAACGCTAGCCGGAAAATTAAAGTCCCTACGAAGAAAACCTTTGAGCAACTGACTGGTCCAGCTCATTTCCAATGAATTTGAGAGCTGACAAGAACGAGCTTACTGAACAAGAGGGGGGCCTTTAAATTGTAACAATGGACAGAGACCTTGAAGGTGACAAACTAACACCTCTACTTCTCCATTCTTTTTTTTTTTTTTTTGGGTTTGTTTTTCACGGGCTTTTCTAACCGCTACAGGGAATGTAATCCCAGTACTATAAAATGAAAGATCATAATTCGTCTATTTATTACCTTTCAATTTTTATATGATATTTGGTCTAACAACGAATTTGAGTTGGCAGACCGAGCTAATCCTTGAATGTAGGGTTGATCTGGAATGCTATCTAAAAATTTGTCCAAGTCTGACTTGAAAGATGCTACCGGATCAACAAGGCCTACGTATCCCTACGAATATCAGAGGGAAGCAAATTAAACAATGAAGGAGACCGAGAAAGAAGAGATGTGGACTTCATTGTTCGAACTAGCCTGGATTCTCGAAGACTTGAAGGTGCTCTCAAAACGCACATTGAGCCTCTACGGTCACTAGAATTGACCCTAAACCCTGGGTTGGGACAAAGCTCATGGATACTTTTGAAAACGTACAATATCAGATACCTTTCGTACCTTCTCTGAGTACTGTACAATCCCAACCGTTCTAACCTCTCCCAATACGAGAGCTCTCTCATTCCTGTGATGTTCCTAGTGAAACATCTTTGGACTTGCTCGACCTTTTGCAAACCTGCTGAACTTATTGGAGCCCAAATGGGTGAGGCATATTCAAGATGTGGCTGGACCGAACGTACGGCTACTCCAACAGCTCATGTAGCACTCAAATTGACAATGTTGCCTATAAAGTTGACCAAAGGGAGGAAGATGGATGTCTTAACATGTCTGTGAAAGTCGATTGGTTGGCCTAGGATCGAGAACAGAGTTGACCACATGTCGTTAAGACTTCGCTCCTGAACTTCTAAATTGGCAATGACGTCTTGGGGTGGTTGCACGAGGAATTTGCCACTAGCAGCTTCTTGGTGCACCTTCTTCGTTGTAGTGGGATTTCCAACAAATGGCTAAGATTCAGCCTGAAGTCCACATGACCGTGTCCAATAACGCCGTAATAGGCGGAAGGTGAAGAAGATGTGCGGTGTGGTTCCTCGGAATGGGTTGAATTTGCACCTTTGCCATTGTAAGTGACAAAGTTTCGATTTGTCCAAAGGACAATGAAGACCGTTGGAACATCACTCTAAGTGGAGTTTTCACCGTTCTGATCAGTCTTTCGGTAACTCCGTTGGTAAAGGGTGCCCGATCTATGCTTAGATTCATTCAATGTGGGGAAAGCATTGCTGATCTTTGGCTTGTTCATGCATGAGCATAGATGCCGAAGTTCCTTTTCTTCTGCCTTGAAACTTTTGAAGAAATTGTCACTCTAGACAATTTTTGGCTGACCTCGTCGTGCAATAAGTCTACGAAAGGCTTCGATGAATGACTCTGCACCTAAGTCCGCACAGGGCAAGGACACACACTCAATGATCTCTTCATGCCGGTCCGAACTGAATTCCAGATCTTTGTGTCCGTCCTAATCAACTTCCGTTCCAAACGAACAACGGTGATTCTAGATATTTCCAAAATGTTTTTAAACATTGGCATTGAAAATGACTATGAATACTTAAGATTCATGTGGACACCTTCACCAAATGGACCCACCAGATTACTTCGTATGTTTTACTTACTTTTAGGGTTGTGTCTTCGCCTTTTCAGGCCATTTGGTTGTTCAGGAACATGCCAAATATTTTCAAGAAATGTACCCATTAACTGCAAAGGCTGTTAAACGGATGTGTGTTAACGACCTTGCCACTGGGTCTTCGACACGGCAGGTGCGAAAAGGCTGGCCGACGAAATATTCGCTCTTTTCAATCTGGCCAGCATGAAAACGCACAAATGGCCGGTTTTTTTTTTTTTTTTTTGGTTTGGTTTTTCACGGGCTTTTCTAACCGCTACAGGGAATGTAATCCCCAGCACTATTAAAATGAAAGATCATAATTCGTCTATTTTATTACCTTTCAATTTTTAGATGATATTTGGTCTAACAACGAATTTGAGTTGGCAGACCGAGCTAATCCTTGAATGTAGGGTTGATCTGGAATGCTATCTAAAAATTTGTCCAAGTCTGACTTGAAAGATGCTACCGGATCAACAAGGCCTACGTATTCCTACGAATATCAGAGGGAAGCAAATTAAACAATGAAGGAGCCCGAGAAAGAAGAGATGTGGACTTCATTGTTCGAACTAGCCTGGATTTCCGAAGACTTGAAGGTGCTCTCAAAACGCACATTAAGCCTCTACGGTCACTAGAATTGACCCTAAACCCTGGGTTGGGACAAAGCTCATGGATACTTTTGAAAACGTACAATATCAGATACCTTTCGTACCTTCTCTGAGTACTGTACAATCCCAACCGTTCTAACCTCTCCCAATACGAGAGCTCTCTCATTCTGTGATGTTCCTAGTGAAACATCTTTGGACTTGCTCGACCTTTTGCAAACCTGCTGAACTCATTGGAGCCCAAATGGGTGAGGCATATTCAAGATGTGGCTGGACAATCGACTTGTAAAAGAGTTAGCATCGTGATGCTATCTCTGGACTTAAACGTGCGAATATCCAACCACACATTTGAAAAGCCTTACCCACCTTCAGCTGGATATGCTCATCGAACTTTCCATTATTTTGGAGGACTACACCTAGATCTTTCATAGATGAGACTGCTCAATATCTTTACCTCCACTATCTACAAGTGGAGTATTTAAAGGAGTTGACCCACATTGCATTGAGCGGAATTTCATTCCGTTCAGGGCCATATTACTCTCAGACCCAAGAGAAGATTCGATTTAAGTCCTTTGCAAGGCTACTGGAATCTTGGCCATTCCTACCAGAAACTAACTTTGTATCGTCAGCATAAGAAGAGAGACTGGCAGTGATACTAAGCTTTTGAAGCGGGGCAACGAAATTATAAACAAGAAGGGCCCTAAGATCGAACCCTGGGAACACCTGACTTGACATCATGTATGTCACTAAGGGATCCCTCAACCTTAACTAATTGCTTCCTACCAGAATTGAAACTTTTTAACCATGATGAACCCTGCCTTGGATCCCAATTTCATGGAGCCTGTTAACTAAAAGCCATGATCTACCTTGTCAAAGCCTTGGCAAAGTCGAGATAAACTACGTCAACTGATTCATGACTCTCTTAGTCCCTCAATAACCCGCTCAATATGTTCAATCAGTTGGGTAACCGTGCTAAAATGTGCTCGGAACCCATGCTGGCTAGGAGGAAGGACTTCATGAATATCAAGAAATTCAACAAGTTTGAACTTCATGATCTTCTCAAACACCTTCGCAATATTCGAAGTGAGAGAAATCGGCCTATAATTACTGGGGAGCGACTTACCTCCCCCTTTAAAAATTGGAACAACATGAGCTAACTTTAGTGAAGATGGAAACTTGCCCTGATCCAAGATGCAGTGCATCAAGTACGAGAAAACAGGAGCGAGAACCAGTGAGCATCTCATCAGAAACTGAGATGTCACACCATCAGGACCAGGAGAGCTGGAAAGCCTCAAGTCCCTTATGGCCTCTAAAGCATCTTGATCTGTGACTACAAGATCATCTAAACGCTCAGCTTGACTAACCTTGTCAATCTCAACAGACTCATCTTCAGAGCAATGAGCTGTTGCTTCCGAACTCAGTGGGGTTGAAAACACACTAGAGAACTGATCTCCAAGCATGTTAGCCATAGTCTCTACATCTAATGTGCCCCATCAACCTCAAAAGCCCAACAGAGTGTTCCATTTTTTCTCTTAGAGTTCGCATAAGAGAAAAATGCCTTCGGATTCGACCTGACCTCCTGAACCACCTTATCTCTCAGTTTGTAACTGTCATATTCGATTGAGGCCTTAATCTTACCCTGAACTACGTGTCAACTTTTTTTGGAAACTAGCCACAATTACTGGATTCGAAGTGCTCTTCAGCCTTTTTGCTAGTTTGCAACTCTCTTTGAACAAAGTCTTCCTAAATTTTGGAATTTTTGTCCGTGTACCACCTTTCGGAACACATTCAGAGATTGCTAAACTGGAGCAAACTTCCTTAAAAACTGAAACTAACTTATCAATGGCTGCATCTATGGACGATTCCTGTTTCAGAATTGAAATCAGGTCAAGTTCTTCTAATCTTTCTATAATCAACGGCCAATATTCATCTTTGAACTTGAACTTAGCCAAACCGCCTTTTTGGCCGGTTTTACTCTAGAGCACGCCGGCTTTGAGTAATGGTCGACCCTATATCAAGAACATGATGATCTGACAGATTAGCGTGTCACATGGACATACTGGATCAGATCAGGGTCATTGGAAAAGACCAAGTCGAGAACGCTATTCTCTCTAGTGGCTACACCAACGTGCTGGGAGAAATTGCGCAAGATCGCGAATTCTTCCAGCTTTTCGAACGACTGAGATGTCGATTTCGAAATGGGAATATACCCATCAGGACTAACCTCCCACTCTACAACGCTAGCCGGAAAATTAAAGTCCCCTACAAAGAAAACCTTCGAGCAAACTGCCAGGTCCAACTCATTTCCAGTGAATTGGAGAGCTGACGAAAAAGAGCTTGCTGAACAAGAAGGGGTCTATACATTGTAACAATAGACAAATCAAGACCTCGAAGATGACAAACTAGAACTCTACTTCTCCATTCGACATTTGTGCATGACTAATGTGCAAATCATTCCTAACATATAGGCATACGCCCCCATGTGGGAATATGGGATTATCAGGGCGTTTCTATCACAACGAACTAAGTTGAAACCAACTATGGTTAGTTCTTCATCTAAGACCCCTGGCCCAAGCCAGGTTTCTGTTATAGAGATGAATGCATCTCTCTCTCAACGGTTAGTTCTTCTAAGATCTTAACTTTTGTGCTGTCTTTTTAGAAATCAGACAATGCACGTTCAAATATAGCCCCTTTACGGGCCTCTCTTTTGACGGACCAAGTTCACAAGATCTTGGACCATCCTCTCCAACGTAAAAAATCCCTCTTATCAACAAAGCTACGTTCTACTGGAGGCAATGCATGAGCTAATGGGGATGTTTGGTTTGAGGAATGGGTTGGGCAGCTACATTTGAATAGGAACGTATTTTGGGAATAGGGGTGGGGCAAGGAATATTAGGGAGGAGAGTTTTTATAGGAATAGGGGTGGATTGGGTATTTGAAGGAAGAGGAGGAATTGGAGAGAGAGGTGGGGTAGGAGGAGAGTGAGGGAGGAAGCTAAATGGGTAAAGGAAGGGGGCGGGGTGGGATTAGGTTTAGGAATAGGGTCAGCTCTAAAACTACGAAACTGAGCTATCCTATTTCTCGGCTTTCTTTGCGTCCCTTCAACATGGCGAGGTACACCGTACATTAAAGCATGTCTTAAGTCTCATGGACTGACGGCACATGTACGGGTGAAAAAAAGACAATCTACCTTTGAACATCCCTTCTTACTATTGTACTTCTCAAGGCCGAACTTGAGAAGTTTTTGACCCCATTTAGGGTGGTCAAACTGACAGCCTTTTCCTTCTCAGGACAAGGCTGCTTTCGATAAACAGGACAGACTATTTTCTCTACAACTGTCTTTTCCTGCGCTTTTTCAAGAGGAGATACTACTTCAACTTCTACGTTGGTCAAATAGACTAGACTTCTCAACTACTGGGTGAGCCTGTTCTTCAAGCAGCACCCTGGTTTCATTGACCCAAGCAACTAAAGCCTCTATAATAAACGGCTATTTGACTATGGAAGGATCCTTTCCAGCTAAGACCAGGTCCAAACATTGTCTAGCCTCTTTGCTGACTTTTTCTAAAATAGCTTCCATCATGAATGCAGGAGGAACTATCTATTAGTAACAAAATCAACAGCCAAGAAAAAGAGAAGAAAAGAACTAAAAAAAGCTGTGCAATCTTGTCCTGAGATACAGGACAACAGAGCAAAATAGGAATGAAATACTTCACATCAAACTAACATACAAATCAAAGATGGAGATAGTAAACAAGAAGTAAGTGACAGAGAAAAGCAAGGAATCAAGAACATATGTAAAACTAGGACATCAACAAGAAAACACAGAAATAAACTCAACTAACTGGTCAAACACAAAATAAATCATACAGTAATGAACAATAAATTCTAACTCTAAAGGACCAATACAATCAAACTGAAGAACTACACATAAACGATTGGAACTAGAAAAACTACACTACAAATCAGAAAGAAACTGCTAAAGCTAGACATAACATAAATGAGCAATAAACTTATTAGGTTTTAAAGTAATTACGTCTTACCAAAGAGCCGTGAAAAAACAAACCTAATTGAGTGAATGAATGGCAATTCCCATTCATTCACCCACACACAAACACCACGAACACTACACGTGCACAGCAACCAAGGAGCAACAGAGGAAGTCACACCCTCGGTTCGAAATTCCTGGGAGATAAGAACGAGAGCAAACTAAATGCGTCTGTTCTCAGCGGCTCCAAAACAGGAATGACAATTCGACATTTTACTATGACTAATCCGCAGGTCATTTCTAACATATAGACATACGCCCCCATGCGGAAAAGTGGGATTGTCAGGGCGTACTCCATCACATCGAACTAATTGAAGCTAGCCATGGCTACCTCTTCTTTTTTTTTTTTCTTTTTTTATGTTTTATTTTTTTATTTTTTTTATATTTTTTATTTTTTTATTATTTCTTTTACTTTTTTTTTTTGTTTTATTTGTTTTTTTTTTAATTTTAAATTATCTTTTTTATATCTTTCGATTTCATGAGTATTCATAGAAGACCCGAGGCCGACAAAAACAAATGGTCAAAGCCAGCGTTTCCTCTGTCACAAATGGACATGAACGAGATCCTCCTTATTCTAATAGCTAGTTCCTCAAAGAGACCCTTCATTCTATTCGTGGATGTCTATTTTTGGAAATACGACAATGCACTCAAAATAAAGCCCTTTTATGGGCACATATCTCTCTCTTTTGAACAAGGGGAGGGAAATAGGGAAGGAGAGAGGAAAGGGGTGGGGTAAGTCTGTTGAGAGAGAACTGCTGTCTCTTCCTCCTAGTGCCCCTGAGATGAGATGGGCCTTTGTGCATTTGAAATTGAGGCATACCTGGTGCCTGAAAGATCTCATGCACATAAATGGGTGGAAAAAGCTACACCCCTGTTTGAAACAACCCTTATCATTGAATTTGAGAAGGCCAAACTCTCTAAGTTTGGGACACCATTCTGGGTGAGCCAGTTTACACCCTTTACCTGCCTTTTTGCATTTCTGTCGTTTATGGACATGGCAATTTTCGAGAGCATTCCCTACTATGCTCTTTTTGATCTCTATGACCTCTTTGACTACAAGGGGCGTTTGAATCAAATCAAGAGTGTCAGTGCCTGTGTCCCTTTTGCCTACACTTGACTGGTTTATCCCACAGTCAAGTAGTGGCTGGGTGTGACCAACCCAAGCTGTTAAAGCTTCCATAATGAAAGGCTTATTGATAGAGGGCGGAGTTTTCCCATCCAAAACCAGCTCAAAACAGTTCCTAGCCTCTTCAGAAAGTCCCTTCAGCAAAGCTTCCATGGCTATTGATAGCAAGGCTAATTGAGGGATCCTAATCAAAAATACTGGGAACCTGAAAAAAGAATATAGAGAAATATTCTGGAAGCTTCCTTCAGTTTTGAGAGAAAAACCGTTAGAAATGAGCGAGAGGAAAATAAAAGATGAAAACAGTAAAAGAAGAAGAAGACAGAGCCAAGAGAGCCAAAGGGAGAAACCAGCGCGTTTGAATGAGAACCAGCTATAGAGCAGGTAAACAACATACGTGCTAAGTGGAAACCAAGGAGGAACGTACTCCCTGGGGACAGACAAGAAGAGTAGAGTAGGTGATTTCACTAGGATGGGGCTTCGAACAGAGGAGAAGAGATAAGAGTCGGTTGACTACGATGACCTCCTCTTGGCTGACCCAATAGCTAGCCTCAGCCAAGGATGCCTGAAGGGCAGGATTACTCGTTCGAAAATGACGCTCGCACATGGAGGCCAATATGGGACTAAGGAAGGGAAACGAAAATGACAAAATCCTTTTCCGTAAAGCAAAAGTATAATATTTCACATATACATTAGAGACACACAATTCATTCACATATTAATTTTTTTCAGAGATTAACTTAGCCAATTTACGGTCAGTTCCAGACGTCTTGGCTGTATTGATACGCTTTCTTGAACCATGAATTAGATCATTCCATTCAGCGGCAAAGTTTTTACAACTTGTGTTGTAGAAAATGTGAAGCAATTTTTCCACGTGAGAAACAATTTGGTGTCCGGATGCACACATGGATTCCAAAATTGGACCAACTTCGGTGTGATCTTCGTATCTTTGCACAAATGAAGACACAAATACATATCTTGGAGATGCTGA
>NC_081451.1:12849071-12865261 GCF_007210705.1 Tigriopus californicus
AAATCCGCCGATGCCTGCTTCTCCAAATATCTGAAACGATACCTCAGCGTGCCCCAATATGCCAATAACTCATGGATGCACTTCATCTGCGAGACTGAGCCCCTCACAATTGGGCTGGCAAGGTCGGTATCCAATAGTATTGGGAGACTGACCTTTCCGAGGATGATGTCCGGGCATCAGCTCGCGTGCGCCGCCACGGACAGGACGGAACCCTACTGTCCGTGGCCCGACATCCCCTCGGAATATTGGAGGTCACGTATCTTTGCCCGGCTCCCCGCCAAATTCCATCATCGACGGGAGCTGACAAAGGAGTTGTTCAACCTAGCCCATCCTCTCTACTGCAATAACCAAGTTTTTCATCACCTCCCTCTACCCTCCTGCATCTGCAATGTCTGCTCCAACCCTCTTCATTTCTTCCATGTGCACTGAGGTACATATAGTCATTCTTCCCTAATACCACCTGTGATATCGCCATACTGATCAGTCTTTGTATACCTTTGTTGTCATGGCCGAGAGCCGCAAAATATATATAGTATAGTATAGAATCCCTCTTGTGAATTCCAACGGAATTGCTACGCACATTCACAATGTTTAACCATTTTCAGACTATTTTCAAAAAATTAGCCGTTTCCAGCCATTCCGAAAAGCCATTGTTGCTATAGAACTAGGCACTAGTTAATCTCTTTAAAGTGGATATGTGTGGCAGGGTCAGGAGGCCTTCATTACGAATCTGCCGATACAAGGCTGGAGAAGTACAATTCCACATTACAGCGGTTGACAAAAGTTCAGCCGAATACGTGTTTCTTCCAACCATGAGCAACTTTAATTGTTGGATTATGAATGCTATCTTCTTATTTTTATCACATTCAAGTTTGGATGACATGTGATTCAATGTTTTCACCACAACTTCAATGCTATTCCAGATCTCCTCTTCTTCATTTTTGTATCTTGATTTGACCCAAGCCAAAAGGTTACTGAAATCGCTCACTGAATCAATTTGGCCATCCTTGAATTTATTGGCCGCGATTGGAGCAGCCTTACTCCAAGGAATTTTGGAGTGTCGGATTCATATTGAAAATTCCAAGGAATGTTGAACGACAACAGAGTAGGTTATTTCAGGCCTTTTTATTGGGCCTCTGGTTGCGAAAACCAAACTTGACACTTGTGAGGCCAAAACAGGGAAAGTTTCACTGTAACCGCACCGACGGCAGAGACGGACAAATCTGAGTCGGTAGGCATGATCAGAAACGCGGGGTCACCAATTGAAGCGAAAGTTAATGGAGCTTCTCAACTTTTATTCGTCAACCAGAGAGAGACAGGAATCCACCCAGAATGAGGGCGACGCAGGAGCGCAACAGCTGAGTAGCCAATACTTTCTATCTGATCAGATAAACCATTCCATAAACCATGAAATGGTCGCCACAGTCCTTATAATTGTTTCCAATAGGCAATGTCGTGTCCGTTTTGGTTTTGGTTCTCCGTCTGTGGGCAAGGTTAGCGTCTAAAAGTTTCCTTGAGAAAGGTCGGGTAGGAGATTCGAACCGGGGACCTCCCTCGTATTACAGATGGCCAATGACGTGTCGGAAAGGATCCCCAGACGTGTTGTGGAGCCAGAGGTTCGAAAACCTTTGGCAAAATCGTCTGTCCGGTCGAATTTCTTCTTCGTGCAGACCGTGGATCCGTGGAACCTGTCCTCCCAATGCAATTGACCGGCATGGAATTCATTTTAACGGTTTTCTCAGTGGCCTTGCCGAGGCAGCAGTGGTAGTGGGCGACTTCAATCATCCAAGTTTTGACTGGAGCTCTGACAGTGGGGCAAATCAGCGTGATGACATGTTCTTGAATGCCTTGCATAATGGCTATCTTGCTCAACTGGTGGACTGCCCTACCCATCAAGTGAGAAATATTTCGGATTTGATCCTTTCGAATGATATGTCAAAAGTCGTGCACTGGTTGTAAAGGGGACATTTGTCAATCAGTGACCATTGTGTGCTTGAGTTTGGTTTGACCAGTGTGGAGAAGTTCGAACCAACGCTAGAGCATGTCCGAGATTACTCTAAGGCGGATTTCCCATCTTTTCGAGGCTTTGATCGGTTAAATCCATGTGCCACTTGCTCCCCGGATGGGGCCTGGCTAACGATCAGGAATGTCCTACTCAGCGGGGAGATCATGTACATGTACCAAGGAGGCTACGAAGAAGGAAAAATAGACCAGTTTGGCTGTCTCCTCCCTTACAAGGAAAATTCGAAGAAAAAGGCAATTGTGGAAAAAGTGGCAAATCTCCGGTTTTGAGGAGGATCAACAGGAGTACCTACATGAGAAGAAAAAGTTGGAGAGGCTGGTGAAGGAGGCAAAATCAAGTTACGAAAGCAACTGGCGGGAATGGAAAAACTGCCCTCTTTCTATGGCTACATTAGAAGGGCCCAGAATGCTTCCCTGTGAGATAGGAGGCCTTGTCCTAGATACTACCGGGACAGCTGTGTCAACCAGTGGTGAAATGGTAAAATTGTTTTCGGAGGCTGTTAGTCTCGAGCCACCAACTCCTTTGAACAGTAGGAAATCCAAGAGCAACATGTTACTCCTTCTAGGGGTGAAGCGCCAAACTTGCCCCGGTCCCTCTTCATTTTCGGGCAATTGACGTTCGGCGGATCATCAGCCAGCAGAGAACTTCCAGTTCTTCTGGCCCTGATGGGATATCAATGGTGTTGCTGAAAGCCTTAGGAATGGCAATTACAGAGCCCTTGGCTGTCCTCTTTAGTGTCTCGCTCGCTACGTCCATAATTCCAAAGGATTGGAAAAATGCCAATGAGTATCCTTTGTTCAAAGTTCGTCGTTCTTTGGATGATCAAACGATTACTTACGTCTCCCAAGGCGGATGTACGGTAAAAAATGCCAATGAGTATCCTTTGTTCAAAGTTCGTCGTTCTTTGGATGATCAAACGATTACTTACGTCTCAGGCTCCAAACCTCCTCATAAAGCTGCTCTCCACCTACTTCCGCCCGATTATTGAATTCGCGTCACAAGTGTGGAGCCTACGACTGCAAATGGACATTCAAACCGTCGAAGGAGTAAAGATTTTTTCCGATCGCGCGGTATTTTAAATGATTCAACATACTTATCTGGGCTACTTTGAAACATGTGTTTTTTACAAAAGTTTTTCCTTTTGTTTCTACGACAAAAAAACAATATTTAGATACCTTGGCTTTTGAACAATCACTTAACCAGATATTATAATCACCGTGTTCAGCTAGCACTGAAAACAATGATCGGTCAAATGTATTCGGTTACCTCAACGGTCCTCTGATAGTTTCAGAGACGTCATGCTTGTGACATCCATGATTTATAGCAATGGAGTAAATCTAAGGGTAAATATGTTCTCACCAATTTCGATACAGATTTCAGAATTTTCACGATATCCAATCTTAATTACTGAACAAACTCTCAAGGAACCCACGTTTACTAGATGGATTTCATGCATGTCATGTATTAAGATCGGCAAACGGTCTAAATAAAAGGGAATGAGATAACACGCAATATGAGAAAGATGCTTCTTGTTGCATGTCATAATCATCAGGGATGGAGAAAATATTTGATCCTCTCAGGCAAAATATTATATCTTTCTGTCTTAAAAAAGAGTCCAAATACACATTTTTTGTCTCCAAAAATTGCAAATATTACATGGTATTTGGCAACTGCAAATATCAATATCTCATATTTATTCCTTCCTCGTTCATTGAATGCAGCCATATGTTGAAACATTGAAAAGCAAATGTTTTCAGGAAGCTATTGTTTGTCACAAATTGCTCCTAAAAATCCATATAGAAGCTGATGCTGCTCTCACTATTTCGTGGTCAGACAATATCATCAAAAGTGGGAAGTTAACGATTAAGAAAGCTAGTTTTGAAATAACGGATCAACCAAGTTCACTTTCTAGCCATTGACACCCAACACTGGTTCCACGTAACCTTAAACAAAATAAGGCTCTCTTCTGAAGTGGTCTTTCTGAGAATAAGTCATGAAATCATCTATTTTCTACCTGGACACTTGGATTGACACTAGGTATTTAGCAGAACTTCGAATCTGCAACTGGCTATGTTGTTGCAAGCAGAGGATTTAAGCGTTGCACTTTCATGACAAAAACGAGGTTCTCTTGCTTAATGGCTCATGAAATGATGGAAACAACCACACTTGGCTTGTGTACTATTTGATTGCCATATTCCAAATCTTCTGTTTCACATTGATTTACAACAATTCCTTGATGTCCTCGGTGCAAATTGCATTTGTCAAAACTCGGCAACAGTCTTTTGGGGTAAACGTTATTCTCCACCGATTAGTTGGCGGTGCTACTTTTTTAAACTTAACCTAAACTTATCAAACCTAACCTAACCTTACCTAACCTAACCCAACCTAACCTAACACGATATTCATAGGTGTGCCATATCTATTGAGCGACGCGGAAACTGGGATAATGGTTGGAAGAGGTTTATTGGTGCATGGACAATGTACAACTGATCGAAGGAAATTAATGGTCTAATTGTAGCCTCGGACCTTACTCATGGGAATTGGACGAGTTCATACCAAGAGCAGCAACGACACAAATCATTGAAATACACAACACCTCCCCCAAATCGATGTTACCAAACATTCGATTGAACAATCATCACTTGAACAAAACCGAAACGAATGCAAGGTTCTTGTGAAGATTACGACGCCCCTCTCCAATACGGGAAACTGCTTTGAATCATTCCCAAACCGACCATGGTTGACCATGATAATATCATTAAATCAACGTCTGGGCTGCCATATGCTTTCACACGGGTGGATTTGTTCAACCAATTCAACTGCAGATCAACAACCCCATCACAAGTGATTCCAGTACCGTTGACGGCTTGAATGAACATCTTCTCTGTTGCGTCGATATCCACACCATATAATTGAAGCAAACTAGTTGGGACAATGCAATCTGTTGCCCCAGTGTCCGGTATAGCAATGACTTCAAACGTCACTCCAGAAGCATCACAAACTCTGATTTTGGTACGTGGAGTGGCTGCTGAACGAGTTTTTTGCACTCGAGTGCTGAACACACTAACTCGTTTCGACTCGACTCGCATACTTCCACCCTGGTCCTCTGGGTCACTGTCCTCTACAGATTCGCACACCCGTTGGAAATGACCACGTTTCCCACAATGACGACAAACTTGATTCTTGGCAGGGCAGTTCGGACCAACATGCTCATGAAAACCACACCTTCCGCACGATCCAGAATCCAACGCACTTTGGGACTTAGTCCAACTTCCGGACTTATCCGGTTTCCGACTTTGACAACGAACAGCATTGACATATGATTTGCCTTGCAAGGCGGCAAGGTTGGCTCCCCCGGCCTCCCACGACTCACACTTGGCCTTTATCTGGGCCAACGTCGGATTATCCATACAAAGGAGTTCTCTCTGAAGATCATGGTCAGTGACTGCAACAATCAACCGAGAAGTAAGGATTTCATCATACGAAATCTTCTCGAGTTCAGCCAAGCCACCAACCAGCTTTAGCCTCACGTACAAGTCACAGAAAGATTCTCCAGGCTTCTGGTCCAGTGTATTAAAGTCATGTCTCCGACGAACAATATTGACAGACTTGGCGATGTGACTTTGGATCTTATCCAGCACCTCAAAGACGGGTTCCTCATCAGACACATCCATATATTGCGAGATGGTTTGAACCATAGCCACATCCATACATCCACGTAACTGAGCACTTTGCTCTCGCACAGAAAATAAATCCATTCCATTGGACATGTAAAAGTCATGAAACTTTTGCTTCCACACATGAAAAGCGGCCAACGTGACATCAATGGTCAACGGGTCGGGTCTCAACGACGTATTAATACGATATGCTGAGTGCGATTCAGACGAACCGAGGCCCACACGAGTGGCATGATTGGAAAACAAAGCCTCGCATTGGTGACGGAAAGTACGAACTTCTTGTTCAATCGATAACAGACCACGTTGAAATTCGTGAACAACCAAAGTATCCTCATCTTCCTCGCCTTCCATACCAGAGACATCTCCACCAGCACACTGGACCTTTACATGAGACTCCGAAAAAGCCTCGACGCGGGTTTCTACGGATTGTAACTCCTCCTCAAGGCACGATATCTGCCAAAGCTCAACTGAGGCCACATCCACAGAACGGAAAACCTCCACACGAGACTTCAGGGCTGCAAAACCTAGTCCGAAACAGATGTCTGATCATACTCTTAAAAAGACAAAAGATAAGGTGCTCAATTTCAACCACAACAGAAAACATTTAGTCAAACCCAAAAGAGCTCTTTCGAAATTATTAGGCGAGATAAAGGAAAAAATGTTTTAATTTTTTGGGACACAAAAAAGAAATAACGTGTTTTCAGGTTTTCTTCCAGGACAAGGAAAGCCATAAGGGAACGGCTGCTTAGGTAATCTTACACAAAATCGGTTTTGGAAGAAAAGTAATAAGAATTAAAAGATATAGCACATAATCTTCATCGGGAAAGGTGCTTAATTTACCGTTAAAGGCTTCACTGTAGTCTCGCAGATCTGCGTGTATATATATTTGTGTGTTCTGATATGTAGTAGAAGCAAGAACACATGTACACGAATATAGCTTGCTTATAAACTGTCCAATTGATTGAAGCGAATATTCAGTCCGTATACGCAAGCCAACCTGATCACTCACGTCCCATCTAAGCCCTCAAAATCTCCCGAGTTCTTCAACCCAACCTTTGAGCATTTCCAGTAAGTTCCTCTTCTATTTGAGTTTTTACTTATTTCTAACTTTGCCAGAAAAAACTGCAGAAATAAGCTCCAACTTAGCTGAACCTAGATTCGCTCTAACTTATCAGCTAGTTCAGAAAAATTAAAAGTGGGCTAAAAAGAGCAAAGATTTAATGATGAGCTAAGGTCTCGTAAGGGGTCTATCGAATTTCATACTAATACCAAAAATTGGGTTAGATTGACGATTCAAAGAAAAAACTATTTTCGTTACCCCACATTTTTCACACCTCTGGCAATTGAAATCAATATTTTGGTCCATGCCTTTCTTGTCTGCTCGTCATGCTCGTAAACTCCATCTTCAAATATGCAATACAAATACATAGACAAATTGTAACTTTTCATTTTCATAGTTCTGCGGATTGGATTCCCCGTAGCGGTTAGAAAAGCCCGTGAGAAACCAAACCAAAAAATAAAGATTGGAAATCGTTCAAGTGATGAGGCAGTCGTGCTTGCAAAAACTTCCACAATGTATTAATGTCGTCAAAAGGAAAAAATAATCTTCGGCTTGGCGGTTGGAGGTCTATTACTCCAGTTTCCAAGTCGGGACTTTTACAAAGTCTACTGAACTTTGCTTTTCCCAACGAGTGGAATAATTTCTTCTCTCCATACATCGATCCATCCCGAATTAAATTCACCCAAACAATAAGGAATTATCTCTTACAGAAGTACTCTATTGCTCCTTGCAAACTCAAGAATTGCGATGTATGCCAACAAAAATCCTGAGAAATGATTTTTATTTTTCTCTTTTATTAGGATTTTCAGCCGCTCGATCTCATCAAAACACTCCATGTACCAAATACAATTCTAAACTTACTAATATTCCTCCCATTCATGAAGTCGTTTCGCATTTTCTAATAAACATAACATATTAACACTGAAAATATTTGCTTTGCTCTGTTTTTCATGATTTTATTTCCATATCTTTTTCTTGGTCCCTTCTTTTCTTATATATTCGGACCGATATAATTTCCTACAAGTCTTTTAGTTTCATTTTGTATTTCTTCCAGCTCACGTTATCGTGTTGCAGCTTGGCCTCTGTAACATTATTGATATCTATGTGATGTCTTCTTTAATTTGCCCAGGTCCTGGTGAAAACAAACTTTTGCCTACCCAGAACCTGAGGAATTACATTTTCATGAAATTTTTGATATATCAAGATGCTAACTCAAAGATTAAATGCCGACATTATCCAATCATGATCAAAGTGTTCCTGAAATAAATCTATCTTTCTATATAGCTACAATAAATTACTTTGGCTTATAAAATGACAATCAAGGTAAAGTCAAATGTGAACATTAAGTACGTAGTAAAATCCAAATCCAAAAATGCAATAAATAGACTAATAATCACTTTTCATTTTAATTGCACTGGGGATTAGATTCCCTGCAGCGGTTAGAAAAATGCGCGAAAAAAAACAAATAAAACCTTAAGTCTGAAAAAACAAACCAACTCTGACGAATCTGAACTTGAATCCTTTTTGGAAAGGCTCGAGTCTGGCCAATTTCTCCAAATTCACTCGTTTATACCCAGATAATCTGTATCGTTTTCCAACTTACTTTCATTTCAGAATCAGCATGATGATTACAACGACATGCCTTCTGGTCACTTTATAGATTTTGAACCTTGGACAAAGTGGTAACTCGCAGGTCGCCACCTTTCGTCAAGCCACTGACTCGTTAAAGAGTGGCTCCAAAAGATGTAAGTGAAATTCCGTTGATATAGGTACAAATTTGCCAAAATTGTCAGTGATGGGCGGTTCCAAGTGACCTTGGCTGTTGTCAAATTTATTCGGACTTCCCCTTTGGCTTCCCGTTCAAATGGGTCGGAACAATTCAGAGTCTAATTGTCAGAGGATGCAAATGAAATCATTCGTCTTTCGGAATCACCGTCTTTTTAAAAACAAAAAGAATCAGGAGAAGCATGAAAGGGAGCAAATTTGTGCCCAAGTTCATTCAAAAGGTTTTGCTTGTTTTTAGACAGCATGGATGCTTGATTGATGATTATTAAAGGCGAAAAACGTTGGAATCACAAAAGAAGAATGCATTTTTTCCGTCAATTTTCAAGGAACTAATGATCGGTAGCCGATTATTGATTATTTTTTCTTTTTTAACATTTTTTCAGTCTCCGTCGGCGAAGTGAATGATCGTTTGGAATTCGATGAGGGTTCCGGAATAATGGAAACGATGTTAAATGTGCCAGAATGTCTCGGAGAAGATGAAGGGTCTACCATTTCCCTGCCAAGGCCGAGTGGATGTTATATTTTCCAAACCACTGGATTCAACATGGAGGGATATCCGAATAATACAGGATCTTTTCCTATATACTGGTGCAATTACTTAATTCAGGTACTTTCTTCTTCTTCAAAGGTCCTTGAAAAGAGGGCTCTTAGATTTGAGTGTGTAGGATGATGTCTAAATGGAAATTGGGCCCACGATGAAAATGATGATTTGCCATGGCTTTGCTGTCAAATTTCCCTGTAGATTTGCGTTATTGGGCCACTTTGACGAGCTCTTCAAATTGGAAACCCCAATTCAAACCACTTCATTTTTCCTCTTTTTGTTAGTCAATTGCAATTCCTGCCAAGGTTTTGAGCTCAGAATAATGGTCTCCGTTTGAAAAGATTGAAAGTAAATGCGTAGATCCAAAACAATCACATTTTCAGATCATTTTGAAACTCTTTCGATGGAGAGCACATGAAATTGCATTCCCTTAATAATGATACGCTTAATTATGTATTGTTTTTCTATTTCGCTTCCAATTCAATTATGTCATTTCAGTTTGGGGCTAATGTAAATGGAACGGTGACCGTTAAAGAAAAAGATTTTCAGTTCCAAGAACCGGACAGTGGTGGAGATTGCCTGGATTTTCTATTAATTTCTCGTGTGAACGATGAACAGCAAGAAAACGACAGCAGCGACCTCGATGACCGAAGTCAGAGTACAGATGAAGTTGAATATTGTGGCACGATTACAGAAGACAAGATCCGCGATTTCTCTTGCTCTGAACTTGCCATTGCATTAATCGCCGACAACACAGAGAACGGCAACGGAGCCGAGATTGTTATTTGTATTGATTATACGAGTTGGGGGTGAAAAAAAAAGTTCTTTATTTATCCACACTATGAACTCTGAAGTGATTATTGGTTTATGTGTTTTTCTTTTATTTTGACCGACTGCATGGTTTCGAAAATGCATTAAATAAATCCTTTGAAGGTCCTGTTTGGTATTCCTATGAGCGAGCTTTGTGTGAAAATAAAGAACAGAGAATCATTTCAAGAACGCAATTCCAGCCTTTTTGGTCTTTTGGTCTTGTTCAAAACTAAGGATGACGAAGGAGTTCGAGTTCTGTTAAAAAGGCTCATCGAAAGATTACACTGCATTTATAACAAAAGAGATTCTTTCACTCGAAGCGTGGACTGACTTCTGTTAACTACTCTATTAATGCAATTAAGCACAATAACGAGTACATGGTTATTCTTTATTTGGTTTGGGGTGCGAGAGTTGGAGGGGCGAGCCTCGCCCGGCCAGCCAAGCCAGTTATCATATCGTTCACTTCCAAATTCCATAGCCCCATTACGCTGAACGAAAAATGGTTTACGTTCTGCACTTCAGAGGGCGCCTTGTGAGTCAGTCTCCAGCAAATAAAGGGCCGATTTGGCCGATTCCCCTTTATTGAATTATAATGCTTATGTGTTGTTTATGGCAAATTATTTCAAAATCTTATATACAATATAAGTAGTGCCATGGGTCACATAATGTCCGGGAAAGAAATCGCTTTCATGGCACGTCAGCAGTTGTTTATTTAGCAATCTACCGTGCGTCTTCCCGTCTTGTTTGGGGTGTCTGACGTTGCAAATAAGGGCCCTTATTAGGCAGGAGCTTCATGTCCGGTATCAGAATTGGTTCTCCATCTGTGGGTGTGGCTAGCGTCTAAAAGTTTGCCTTTGGAGAAAGGTCGGGGAGGTGAATCGAATCTGGTTTCTCTCTCAAGCTAGGAAACTGTGCAAACCACTACCCCACACCTCCGCCCAATGGTTGTCATGAGGATGATATCTGAATATGGAACTCAGGGAAAGACCTAGAACAGCCTAAAAGCGAGGTAGAGACAGATGCCATCAAATTATTTAGCTTTTTGGCAATTGCAAAAATACTTGCTTTTTAAGCCTGGGCGTCTTCACCCTGAGAAATAACTGAGACGAGGCACCCAGAGTAACAAAAATTCGTCCAGAAACCTTGATCGTTTAGGGTATTCAATTGCTGGTCCCACTTTGAAAGATTTTGAAATGATCAATTATCTTGACCTTTGTTCTTTACGTCAAAAAATGTGCAAAATTATTTTCATGTTGTCTTCTTAGGCGTCTTTTTGCATTTAACCAAGTCCATACCTATGCGTGAGAGAAATGTTTTCGCTGTGAAAAAGTAGCTCGTACCTTTAAAAACAGTTTTTAGTGATTAATTTTTTTTTTAGAACTTTTTTCCAAGCCCAAGATATCACATTCGCCATTATATTCAACAAATCACTTGGAGACGGTTTCGAACCTTAAGGTTGGAGTGAGATGAATTTGTTTCCCATACAGTATTTAACGGTGGTGATTCCTGCTACAGAAAGGAATGTTTCATTTTATTTATGCTTGAAATTTAAAGACCAAATAAGTGGCAATCTGATGTAGTTCACTTTTCATTCCAGCTTCAAAGTTTTGAAGACGAAACAAGAAGGGAAAAGCTAATTCCGAGCTCATTTCCCTTTTCAAAATGACAAATAATTGCGAGGCCATTGGCCATTGGCATAGAACTTTCAGAGCTCTACGGCATATCTGCTTACATTTCCCCGAACGAAAAAAAATACTCTTTTAGATCTTGAATAGTGAACTGCTCTCTGCTTGCCGAATTCAATTCTTATTTTGTGAGATTTTGACGTTGCCTTATATGACTTCATGACGTGCAAGGACCTCAACAGGTTTTTTCCTCTTTGCCATTTTCAGAGCGAAAACAATGGGTAAGATTTTGGATGAAACTGGGTTTTTTGGGTAAATTTGACAAATTATTTTGAGAAATCAAATATCCCCACTCCCACAAAAATCACGGGAAAAATTGTTCTTGGCATATAGGTACAATTTAGCTCAGCCAAGTCCATTTTTGAACAATGGAACTGACCCTGAATGTGTGGAAAGGCATAACTCGCGCTGCGGTAATCCAAATGAGATGAATTTGATATTAAAAAGTCCTGGGATAATTGGCTTTTTCATTGAATGTTGATAAACAAGTGTGAAACTAGAAATTCGAAGAGTTATGCCTTTATATGACACTTGACCTTCGACGAAGTGCAATCCAGATTGTCTCAATTTTTAGCAGATTCATGGCCCTGTATTTATTTTTGAAGTACAAAAATAAAAATGGGATCTCTACCGGATTGGTTTTGATGAAAACTTTGGAGAGCGTATATAAAGTATAATCACATCTTACCGAGGCTGTTTTATAACCTTTGCAACGATGAAGTCTCAAACCTTAAGATGTAGTCATGAAAAATTCAGGATAAACACATTCATTCATCAGTTCTTAGAGATTATCATTCAGAACAACACCTTTTGTAACTGTCAATAAGTATCAATTTCAAAATGAAATTATGTTCAAGTGACATTTGATAGCATTGGAAAGCCGAATATTACGGCTTTCCGAGGTTATTTGTGGCTTTTATGCCTATTGGTGTCACACCTACAGTGGTCAAAGTGTCACTGTCAAATGTCGGGATCACATGTGATTGTCCATCTTCAAACTTCGAGAAAAAGGAACCATTCAAATGTAACACCCTGAGTGTCAAATGAAAAGGGATTTCAGGATCAAAAAGCTTGAAATGATCATATCTTTGTCAATGATGAACCGATTTCCTCGTTCTGTGCAACGTCCACGTCTTAACTTAGAGATTCAAAGCTTTAAAAACTCGCTTCATATTGCGGAATGATGACCACCACCGCACAAATCATCAACCCAAAGGTAATGAGGCTTTGACTTCAGATTTCCAAGTCTGCATCACATTGTCCATTTCCAACATTGATCATGTTACCTCCAATGACGACACCTTGCCTTGACAAGGTCGTCTTGCGAGGGCCTGTCTCATTCAAAAAGTGTTGATAAAATCATGTCATCATTAACGAAAGGAATATGAAATCTTTCCTGCTGTTTATTGCGATGAATCAGTTCGCCATGGGTGATCAAGAGGAAAGTAAAGCTTCCTCGGGATGGAAGGCTTTTTGGAACTCCATTACAATAGAGCCAATGCTTTTCATCTATATCCTAGGAGGAGCGACTGTTACTGGTGCAGCACTGAATACAAATCTTCTGATACGCAAAATATGCCTCGCAGACCTTCACTTCAACGAGACCGTGTGTGATCACTTGGACCTACCCGAGAATGACGATTACGAGAATGAGGTCCAACTGCAAGTGAACAATTTCCAAATGATTGGTCAATGGATTGGAGCAATACCAGCCTTGATATTGGCTCTATTTGCGGGAGGGCTTTCGGATGACATTGGAAGAAAACCATTGCTAATTGTACCCTTGGTGGGATCAACACTGACTTCTTTGTTGGAAATTCTGAACTTGGTTTTCATTGACGTTTTCCCTACTCAAGTTTTCTTCGTTGAGCAATTGTACAGCTTCTTTGGTGGCATGTCCGTCTACTACATGGGATTCTATGGATATGGAAGCAGTGCAAGCAATCCCAAGGAAAGAACAACCCGTTTGGCCCGATTTGACGGAGTGGAACAAACTGGATCTTTGATTGGCACACTTTTATCTCCTGTGCTGTTCTCGGCCGTTGGATACCTGGGTTGTTATAGCATCAGAGCCGTACTTCATTTCCTAGCTTTGGTGTATATGATCTTCATTGCCAAGGAGCCACATCAACGGAAAGGAAAGCTCTTTAAGACCACTAAACAGACCCCTGATGGTTCCAGGAGCATGTCTTACTTAGAAGTGTTCTGGGAAGGTATCATGTCAATATTCATCCGACCAATTATTGGAATGATCCAAACAGTTTTGCGGGATCGTCCCAAATGGTTGAGGCTACTTCTCTGGATCCAGCTCTTCATATTTGCCATCTATTGGTTTTTATGGGAGGAAAACGCTATCCTTTACTTGTACGCCCTCAAATGTATTCCTGGCTATGATGGAACCATTCATTCCTTCTACCAGCTTATGATGCGGGTCATTGGAATGCTTGCCTTACTCTTTGTGATGCCGCTTATTTGTCTTAAAGCCCAAGTCCACGAGGGGTTAATCCTAATCTGCATCAGCTTTTTGGTCGCTTTGGGCACCCTGGCAACAGCCTTTGCCACCAATATATGGCAATTCTTTGTTTGCCAAGCTCTTCTAAGTGTTAGAATATGCCAATATTCCACTGCCAGATCCATGATGACCAAGTGTATCAGTCCCGATGAAGTGGGCAAGCTCTACTCGTTCATTGCTGTTATAGCGGCCATAATGCCGATTCTGAGCAATCCTGCTTTTCGGCAGTTGTACAACGCTACACTAAAGACCTTCCCATCTGCCTTCCTGCTTTTCGGAGCTGCCTTGTCAGTGATCGTTGTATACCTTAACTTCTTCATTTATAGTGGAAGAAAGTACATGTTGGTTGATCGAAAGGGTGCAGTTCTTCGAACTATGCTTGATCATGACTTGGCAGTAATTGAGCTGAAAGAGATACAGGCGTGATTAAACTGATTTTTGTTTTATTGCTGACTGTAGGTGGGAATTTCCACAGTTGTAGCCATGCGATTATCTCAAGTGGCGAATCTGTTCTTTCTTGACCGAGAAGGAGTATTTTCAAAATTTGCTTACAATCACTCTGGTCGATCTACAAGGTTGCCACAAAGTTTTAGTACTTGTAAATCCACCGTGGCTCAAATTGGCAAGCTGTTCTGGACCCAAAATTTGGGAGGAAAAGGGTCCCTAAAGATCATGTAAAAGTGTAGAGGATTAAAGGCTGCCTAGGAGATTTCACAATTAAAGCGCTGCTTGCCACAATGAAAGGAGTTTCAAAACGAATCAGTCAAATTGTCCGTGTAAAAGGAGGCCAGATGAATGCTTTTACAAATAAGAAAGGTTAATGGCAGTTCAAACATCACCATTAAAAAGTTTGATGAATGCGTCTCACATTTTTTCAGAATTATTTGTATTTCTAAGTGCCTGCGTACTTTGTGGCAGCCCTGCGTGCCACAGTGATGGGAGTAAACGTGTTCAAAACGTATCAATCAAATAGTTCGTGCAGAAGGAGGCCAAATGTATATATTTACTAAAAGGAAAGGTTAATGACAGTTCAAACATTATTTTGAAAAAGTTTGATGAATGCTTCCCATATAGTTTTAGAATTGTTTGTATTTCTAAGTGCCGGCGTTCTTTGTGGTAGCCCTGTAGTTTTATATCTCCTCATTCAAATTCCGTTGGACTAAAAGACTTGATGCAGAGCGAAATCTTCCCTTAGCTTGACTAGGATGCACTAAATTTCCCAACTCTCCCTATTTCCATGAATTGAGGTACACGTCTCTGACAGCAAAGTGTATGAGTTAGAGAATTTCTAATGTCGTTCTTTCGTCATGATTTTTTGTGGCACTGTTGCAAGCCTTCGACAATCATTAGTTCATTCATCATCATGAGACCAGGGGCTGATGTTACGAAACGATTTGTCCAACGTCCAGTACGTACTTTGAGTGACCCGCGCACGAATTGTGCAGGTCCAGCAAGATTGGGATGTTATAAAAAAAATTGTCGAGTGTCCGACTTGGTAAAGTCCGGCACAAAACTTACGAGTCAAGTTGATACGTAAATTTGACGTCTACTAGACATTTCATATTGACAAGTTGTGAAAACATTGTTTTAAAAGCATGTGCATTCGAAACAAAGACAGATTGTGCGCTCCTTCCTTTCATTTGGATTGAATTGGATCAAAATGTATTCTTCGGACTCTGACCTTGAAGAAGAGGCTGACCGATACCTTACATTTGAACCTGTCGGACGCCAAGGCCGTATTTTTCATCCTCGACAATTTGATGAGGACATACCCAACTATGTGTTCCGTGAGCGATATCATGTACCCCAATCTGTCTTGGATCAATTGGATACCCTCATGAGAAATCAGTTAGATCCGGCGACCAAAAGAAATTGTTCAATCAATGCCAGGAAGAAGATCAAGATCTTTCTTCATTTCCTTGGCACCAATGGCTTTTATCATGTCATGAGGGACTGCCATGGGGTTGACACCCACACTGTGTTCCGTGCTGTTCATCAGGTTGCTGAGGCTTTGTTTGGATATCGTGAGCAATTTTTTGGGTGGCCAACAGATCGAGCCATGGAGTTGGCTCAAAAGTTCTTTGATGTAGCCCCATT
>NC_081451.1:12866257-12868063 GCF_007210705.1 Tigriopus californicus
TGATAGTTACCTTTTCTTCCGATGTACCAACTTTTTGGTTGTAGGAGATGTTGATCGAAGTTGAGGGGTGAAGGAAATAGCAGGTAATGGCTGAGATTCAGAAATGGACCTCTTTGGAATTGGAGGGGCCGAGTCAGCGAATGTGTGAATGTTTCTATGGGACGGGGAGATGTTGATGGAACAGGAACGAAGTGGGAGGTAGATTCCAATGGATCCGTTGAAGGAGAAGTGCATGAGAACGATTGCATGATTGCAGCATGGGAAGCCATTGAGGCGGAGGATGACGGAGCAGAGGGGACGGAATTTGACATCAAGGAATTGGGAGTTGAATCTGAAAATGATGACTTTTGATTCAATATCAAAACAATTTTGAATGAATGTCTTAAGTACGTGAGATAGCCGACATGCACTGTGTGGTTATAAGTTAACTGACACAGCTAATGATCACCTAACTTACTTATTCCATGATCCGGCACTCCCACCCCCATGACGTTGGCAGTCTCACGCCCTTCAATATCCATAATAACATCATCCAGCTCTGTCCATTTGCCACCTTGAGCTCCAGTTTTCTTCTGATCTGCAAATCTTTTGACTGTTGCTCGTCTTAGGTTTCCCCACACAGTATCCCGTAGAAACGCAGGGCTTTCCACAATCACCCCTAAGGATCTCATGTATTGGGCCACTTCACTCCATGTATTCAGTTTGTCTTGCTTGGTTAGGGAAGCACTGAAACGGGGTATCAGAAGATTCCTATTTTCTCGAACCAAAAGGGCCAAGGCCTTCTTCTGTTCGAAGGTGAGAACAACGGGCTGCAAACAAAAGATCAATCAAATAAGGTGTGGTGGATCCAGCCGGATGCCTCGGATGGAGGTGGGATGCCAGATGGCCGTGTTCGGATGATTGCCATCGACCCACAAGTATTTGGCAGGAGGCAAATTGATTTCACAACTACTCATACTCGCCTGTTTCTTTCCTCGAGACGCCATAACATAGAGCGTTGAAAAAAGGGACTAAATCCTGTTCTTCATGCGTGTTTACAACTGAATCTAGTTTGCACATGTTCCCTCAGTATCAATTCATCAGGGACGCCACAGACGAGCTTGGATTGAAGAGGAAGAATAGGAATACAACAGGAAATAGGCTGTGTTTCACTGAGTGGGGGCCCTGCTCCAATCAGTTGGCTGGTCACTCATCAAAACTGCACTTGGTCACATTCAGCCATGTCTAGTTCAAGACCCTACAAACAAAATCTTTATAACATCCACTATCGCATGTCCGTCGTCCAGCCGGACTGTCTAGTCGGACATAGGACGTTTTCTCCCGATGTTTTATAACATCAGCCCCAGGAAAAGATCTCAGTTTAGATGCAAAACACCTAAATTATCCTTACTCCAATGTCAGTACTTGGTGAATATTTCAAAAGTGACTAAAATGTAAAAAATGCTTACAATGTGTAAATGAATGCTATCGAAGATCATCATTTTCGAACTGACTTCGAAAAAAGTTTTAAAAAAACGAATTCAAGAGAGCAGTTTACTTAGCGTTGATTTTTCAAACAAGCAAAATGGCTGTTACAACGTAACCTAGTTTATGATACCTTCGCCTTCCAAAAATTATAAAAGCTATGAGGCAATTCATCACAATATGATTTATATTTTTTTAGACATGGGCTAGTTCCTGATGTGATATCAAATGGTATAAGTATCCTAATTGAATTACCGAATGCGTTGACGATAAGAGGATTCCCAACAACTGAATCGCTCGCCAGTATTTGACTTGGATCTGATGAAATAGACGACATGATTT
>NC_081451.1:12869063-12950263 GCF_007210705.1 Tigriopus californicus
CTGGGATTCCAATCCTGGTAGCGGTAAGGAAGTCCGCAAAAAAAAAAAAATTGGGTGCCTTATTTTAGTTTAGTGTTAGTGTTGCAATTTTTGAGCGGCGAGTTGTGTCAAGGGAATGAACACTGGAGACAGATTCGGATGCAGTTCCACATTAGCACCTCGCTCTTTGATCTCTAGTACTTTCACGGTGATGATGGCGCCCAACTCATACTCGGGAGCATATTCGTCTGTTTTAAGTTGCTCTATCATCTCGTGAGCTTCGGCCAACGACTCGGCGTTAGGTGCGAAAATCGTCCATGACGATTCGTCGTTCCCTTGCGAGGTTTGAACGCCTATTTCGGTTTGCATCTTCTTGAGATTTCGTCCTCCTGGTCCAATAAAGCTAGTTCGTTTGTGAGCAGGAATGGTAAGCACCTCTGTCACAGGCAGATTCGTTTTATCTGTTCGAGGTTCTTTGATGCAAGTTGACATGATATCTAGGATCCGACCTAAGGCTTTCACTCCTTTTCCTACTGCATCATCCACGATATGCAGTGGTAAACCGGGAATCTTGATATCAGCTTGTAATGCAGTGATGCCCCCGTCTTTGGTGACAGCCATTTTAAAATCCATGTCTCCTAAGTAGTCTTCCAGTCCAAGTATATCTACAAGTACTTGATGGCGTTTAATTTCATCATTATCGTATTCGGTGACTAGTCCTAAAGCCACGCCTGCAACCGACTGAGTCAAGGGCACTCCAGCGTCCAAAAGGGCCAAAGACCTGCCACAGATCGATGCCATAGAAGATGAACCATAGGATTCAAGCACTTCAGAGGTGAGTCGAATGGTGAAGGGATAATTTGATGGAATCACAGCCCGTAGCCCCTTTTCAGCCAAAGCCCCATGACCCAATTCTCGGCGACCAACCGTGGATAGTCCGATTTCGTTGGTAGCATAGGGAGGGAATTCATAATGAACAAAAAAGTTCTTCTCCTTCATGCCACCGGTCATGACGGATAAGGAATCAGCCTTGAGCGCGGATTTGGGCGAATCGAGAGCTACCGTACACAACATTGGATTTGACCGCGTTGAATCAAAGCCGATCCGTGCAAAGGTTTGTGCAGGTCACGCTCACACACAATGGGTCGAATCTGATCCCATGCTCGACCGTCTACCCGTGTCTGACGGCCAAAGAAGAGATCTTTGATCAAATCTCCGTAGAGTTGGGTATAAAATGCATGAAAAAGGCTGGTGTCATGCATGGGGTATTTCTCGCGGAGCTGCGCCACAGCTCGATCACGAATAGCAAAAGTCGCCACGCCTCGAGATTGTTTGTCGTGCGACAGATCAAGGTTAGCGGGCTTGAGGGGTTCATAGCACAAAGTTCGCATATCCATGATCACATCAGTGGGTAGTTCGGATCGGAAATGGCATGCACGTTTGACCACATCTCGGTGTTATCAGCCGCGCTCCGAGCTATGAGTCCGGCACTCTCGGCTCCTAAATGAATGGCGTCTAAAACCAGCGCTCGATTGACGGCCTGAGCTTCCGCCTCTAACATGATCATCTCACCCCGGGCGTTGCCACTCACTATCAGGTTGAGTTGGCTGCGAGCCAGGGTCTTGCGGGTCGGGTTCAGCACGAGCGCCCCATCCACCCAACCCACCCGCACAGCCCCGACCGGTCGGTGCCAGGGAGTCCCTTCTTTTCTTATAACTTCGGACCGATATGACTTCCCACAAGACTTTTAATTTCATTTTAAATTTCTTCCAACTCACGTTATCGTGTTACAGCTTGGCCTCTGTAACATTATTGACTATCTATGTCATGTCTTCGTTAATTTGCCCAGGTCCTGGTGAAAACAAGCTTTTGCTTACCCAGAACCTGAGGAATTACATGCTCATGAATTTTTTTATGTATCAAGATGCTAACTCAAAGATAAAATGCCGACATTATTTAATCATGATCAAAGTGTTCCTGAAATAAATCTATCTATCAATCTAACGAAAAGGCAATGTGCACTAGCTCTTCAGTAGGTTAAAAGACGTGGGAGTTTTGTTAAAACCTGGGTATTGAGATCAATAACGTTTATCACTGTTATTTTCACCACCTTGTCTGGTGATATGTTGCTATCAAACTGGGTGTATAATGCATAAAATACCCAGAAATGTAAAATAGCAAATGCACTACACTATCCTAATGTTTCATTCCTCCCTTTTTACCACCATTCTGTTTATGGTGAGTACTAGGACCGAAATCTACTTGCTTTTGGCAGGTACACAAGCTTTCAGCCATTAAAAATATAATCTAAGAAGTGTCATGATTTATAGTTCGTACGGGCTTAACAACAAGAGTCCGTAGGAACAATGAGATAAAAGTATCTGGTGAGAAGTTTTTGTTGCAAAGCTCTGGCACCTTATTAATTCTGAAGGATGGCAAACTTGAAGAATTAACACAAAATTGTGTTGACAGAAATATATATGATACATTAAAAAGAGGTAGCTCAATGGGCTTTTTCAAGTGCATTTCATAATCAAAAGACCAAACAACACGAAGTTCACACCCTTCATTCACAAAAATTCAATATGTATAAAGGGTAAACTGATCTTTTTTTTGGTTTTCTTCATTTCTTCCACTTTTTGAGGAACTGTATTATTGATGTGGTTATAGGGAGGTCACCACGCAGGCCAACAACTTTACAGTTTAGTCTCATAATATGGAGTGCGTCCCAAGGCCTAATTATAAACACTTCAATTTAGTTAATAGAAAATAGGAGTATGGGTCTACTAGTTTGGATCTCAAGGTGGAAACAGGTTGCTGATGGCCGTCTGGGGATAGAGTTGAAATTCCCATTGGCTTTTTACAACAGTTGTAAAAACTCTTAATGCTCTCTCCGGGTGTCATGAATGCCGTTGACAATATGGGGAATAATGACCAATGAAATCTTGGTTAGTAATTTGAGAGCAAACAAATTTGGCTTGTCAGTCACATCAGTTATCACATAGGAGAGCAAGGGACAATACTTTTGAAGGAAATACACAAATGACTTTCTATTACACAGATTCATGTTTGAAACCTGAGAGACAGTCACACACCATTACTCGCAGCATGCCCAATCATATGTCAATAATCTCAGCTTGTTCAGGCTGGTCAGCCTCTTTCTTAGTTTTAATGAATCCGTATCAAGCTCCCTAGATTACTTGCATTCACAAGTCCTGATGACAAGGCTTTGGTCTTTGGATGGCCAAGTCCTGGGAAATAAGAATGGGCGGTCTCTGGGCTGCAAAAGTAAGGCTGCTTGAGTCACAGTTGGGGACACTTTGTGTCCAATGAAGGGTCATTCATGCCTTTTCTTCATTTTGAGTCCTATCTGGATCTTGTGATACGATGTTTTCAACACTTCAGATTTCGTAGGTTCAGGCATGGTTCAGGGCACGGTCGCTTCAACTTTAGCCCTTTCAATGTCTAGCAGCTGTTGATTTTTAGGGTGACTGTGTGTCCAGGGTAGAGCCGTCCTTGCTTCAAATACCGGGTGTCGAGGATAAGATTAGACAAATTTGTCACTTTCACGTAAAAGCATCATGAATTTCTTAAAAGGTAATTTGGAGAGCTAAAATTCTAACATATTATAGATCAGAATACGTAAAATTTACGTTATTTTTGACATTTTTTTATTTAAAGCTAAGTTTTCGAAATATTATCCTTTGAAGCAATGACTTTAGCCAATCTGGTCCAAAAACAGTGACAAAAAGTGCGGATTTTGGCAGGAGAGAATTTTCAATGGTTGATCAATTAGGCGGCCAAGAACTTTAGTTAAAGGGTGTCTTTCTTTGCAAGTTTCTTTCTCAACATAGGACCAACACAGTATAGTCCAGAGTGTTAAGATCTGGAGAATTTGGGGGCCATAGTTTAGGCCTCCAAAACAAGATTACCTCATTATCCAGTAGGAGATTGTCCTTTTGGCGGAATGAGCAGGAGCAAAGTCTTGTTGAAAGACAAAGGGCCGTGTTGTGCTACTTATCTCATCCAGGGTATCACTGTAGACTTGAAAACCTCAATTTTGGCATCTGCATTAAGTCAAATCCCTCTGGCAACCAGATTGGAGATCCAATCCAATGCATCACATTGGTTTGCTTGAAACTGCCTTGATGCATCTGTTTATTCCAGCTATCACTGTTGGATATCTAAGTGCTGGTGTCTTGCATTCCTAAGAGGGGGGATTACAGTCATCTTGCCAATCAAGAAAGTTTTTGACATTGTAAATCGTCCGGCGGCCACTTTAAGGTTCCAACTTACTTCTTTAGAAGTGAATCCCGCACACAGCAAAGCTACAATGGATTCTCTTTTTGCTTTCATAGATTTCAGCTTTGAAATTTTTGTATTTTTGTTTACATAAAAGAAAAGAGCGGACAATGACGAAAAAATGAGATAAAACTCACGCAACCTTGAAAGATTTCAAGGATTTTAGAAAGAAAAAACTGTGTGTCTAATCTTATCTTCGACACCCGGTATATAGAGAGCAAAGGCGCTGCGATCACATGTTTTCGTTTCAGCTGTCGCTGGTAGGCAAAATGTTTCATTCGTAGTCACGCTACTTAGGACAACTATGGTACAAATTTGAATCGTTGTTGACGGCTTGCCCAGAATAGAAACCCCTAATACGACTCCTTAGCTGGATTCTTGGACACGGTCGTCTCCTCTCGTCTCGTCTCACCCGTCTCACCACGGTGGTCAAAAAAGCTTATCAGGTATTGAGAGAAATGCGCATATCCATCTCAACAGTCTTCTTCCTTACAAAAACCATAAGAAGTTATTTTGACGTGATTGATTTATTGAAGTCTGGCTCAAATTTGTCGCGCATGTGGCTATTAGTTAACAAGATTTGCTTGGATATTTCTGTTGGAATTCAAAAAGGCTTTTGAACCACTGTGGCAGTCGTCTCAATGGTGAGACGAGACGAAGAATCCAGCTCTTGTCAAGCGATTACTCTCGTCTAGTAGGCTTCATAAAACGCGTTTGAGTACGTTGTCCGACCACATTTTTAAGAACGACATTTTAAAGCGGTTAAAATGGGGCTCAAGTCAAAGTTTTCATCATGTGGTGGAAACCCTTAACTGAAAGGGAAGGAACAAGCCTGGGTTCAGGCTGACCTCCAGAGGTGTCGGAATTACCTTGATTCCGTAAAGGTGCAATCATGTCGCCCACATTCAAACACATTTCTGGGAGATTGAAACGAAATTCCGAATGCCTCATCATTGCGTTGCAGTTTCGGATACGTTTTGTTAAACTTTCGACATGCGACATCGACAAATACGACTGGGTCGCAAATCAAAATTTATTCACGGGAATCTTAAGCTGGATTCTTCGTTGATCAGCTTACCCCTCTCGTCTCACCAGAGAGACGACTGCCACATTGGTTCAAAATCCTTTTTGAAGTACAACAGAAATATCCCAACAAATCTTTTTAACTTTTAGCCATATGAGCGCCAAATTTGAGCCAGAATTCAATAAATCAATCATGTCAAAATTACTTGTTGTGGTTTTTGCAAGGAAGAAGACTGCTAAGATGGATTTGCGCATTTCTCTCAATACTTGAAAAGGTTTCTTGACCACCGTGGTGAGACAGGTGAGACGAGGGGAGAGGAGACGACTGTATCCAAGAATCCAGCTTTAAAGTCCCGGGTCCCGGCACATAAAAATACCTATGTTCCGTCCTGACATTGATTCCCACACTGGACGGGATTTACATAGATAGTTTTGACCCAAGCACTAGGTGAAAACCTTGATAGCTCTCAAAGATGGAGAGCACCTGGTACATGGGCTTCAATTTCTTAGACCTATCTTAAGGCCTCCGGTTATAACCCTAATCAGATCATACGAGCAATAGTTCGAGCTTCCTTCATCAAGCCTCAAACTATCGTGAATCAATTGATTGACTAAGGATACAAATCGCTAGCTACCTTTACTCCCCACGGTTACAGACCAATCTCGGTTGTCTGGCATACACCTGGGCCAATCTTCAAAGCTAGCTATCCTGCAAAATGTGGTCACTATCCTCGTCTAAATATGTCTATCAAAGTCGACCTCTACTCTAGAGTCTAACTACTGATTTCTGCTACAAGAGTGATGAACTTCAGATACAGTTGAATACTAATCCCTTTTTTTATTCAAATATTTTTATGTCTTGCTCCGGTAAGCAAAGTGAAGGAATTATTGGGCCAATGGAAAAGGGGATATTCACATATAACACAATGGCTTTATATTACTGTTCGATTTGTGGCGAGATGGTTCAATGGAGATGCTTGGATGACGTCCACTCAACGTCTCAAAATGTGTGGTTTGGAGCTCCCAAACTATCGCTTTGGTTCCTGACCGCTCTTACGTCATGTATGTATTTGTATGTATGTATTTTTGGGGTGTATCCAGTGGTTTTTGGTTAAACGAACATGAGAAAATATGGATTTTAAGGTTGAACTTAATAAGAGATGAATAGATATGGATGTAAAAAGTGTGGGTAGCCCAGCAATCCTCTTAAGCCATAGGGCTTGTTTTCAAGAGGTGGAATTGCATCTGAATCGGCAAAGTTCACAGTGGTATTTTATGGTCTAATGTAGTGAACACTTAACCAGAAGGCATTGGGTATGAACAGTTGGAGCGATTCCTCCTCCCTCGTATGGGAACTCGTTGGCTGAGAGCTGTGTGCACCGCGATCTTGGGGTGGCATTCGATGTCCGATTAACGTTTACTGGACACTGTGCGTCGTTGGCTTCAAAAGCGAATCAAGTACGTGGAATGATCAAGCAAAACTTCCTCAGTTCAAGTTTGACTTAAAAAATGCAACCGAATCAATAAGGCCCACGAATTCTCTACAAATACTAGAGGGAAGCAAATTCAACTATGAAGGAGCCAAAGAAAGAAGAGATGTGGACTTCGTGGAGAGCATCGTCTGATCTTGATACACAATCGTATTAGGCAGTCATATGTTGCTTAATTTTGGATCAGGATGTTTAAAAACATCTGCAGTGAAAATGAGTTGCGCACATCCCTTATCGCAGTCAAGGGCAAGTGTGTTGAAACCATGTCATCATTCCTATGACATAATGAAAATCGTTCTCACACACCCCTAGTTGACATAAGATGCAATATCATCATCAAAAGGACAGCAGCCCACACCATACACCTTTTTTTCTTCATTGTGATTGATCAGTTAACAATGAGTGATCAAGGGGATAGTAAGTCTCCATCGGGATGGAAAGCCTTTCTGAACTCCATAACAATAGAGCCTATGATTTTCATCAATGTACTTGGGGGAGTGATTGTTGCTGGTGCAGCTCTGAATACAAATCTTCTGATACGCAAAATATGCGTCTTTGACCTTCACTTCAACGAGACCGTGTGTGATCACTTGGACCTACCCGAGAATGACGATTACGAGAATGAGGTCCAACTGCAAGTGAACAATTTTCAAATGATTGGCCAATGGATTGGAGCCATACCAGCCTTGATATTGGCCCTATTTGCCGGAGGGCTTTCAGATGACATTGGAAGAAAACCATTGCTAATTGTGCCCTTGGTGGGAGCAACACTAACTTCTCTGCTAGAAATTCTAAATTTGGTTTTCATTGATGTATTCCCAACTCAATTTTTTTATGTCGAGCAATTGTACAGCTTCTTTGGTGGCATGTCCGTCTTCTACATGGGGTTCTATGGGTATGGAAGCAGTGCAAGCAATCCCCAGGACAGAACAACCCGTTTGGCCCGATTTGACGGAGTGGAGCAAGCTGGAGGTTTAATTGGCACACTTTTATCTCCTGTGTTGTTCTCGGCTATTGGATACCTGGGTTGTTACAGCATCAGAGCCGTACTTCGTTTCCTAGCTTTGGTTTATGTGATTTTCATTGCCAAGGAGCCGCATCAACGAAAAGGAAAGCTCTTTAAGACCACTAAACAGACCCCTGATGGTTCCAGGAGCATGTCTTACTTAGAAGTGTTCTGGGAAGGTATCATGTCAATATTCATCCGACCAATTATTGGAATGATCCAAACAGTTGTGCGGGATCGTCCCAAATGGCTGAGACTGCTTCTCTGGATGCAGTTGTTCATTTATGGCATTTATTGGTTTATTGCAGAAGAAAACGCCCTCATCTATTTGTATGCCATCAAAATTATTCCCAATTATGACGGCACCGTGCATTCATATCATCAAATCATGTTGCAAATTGTGGGAATGGTGATTTTGCTGTTCGTTATGCCCATTATTTGCCTGAAGGCACAACTTCACGAAGGGTTGATCCTGGTGGGAATAAACTTTTTGGTCGCTTTGGGCACACTGGCAAGTGCCTTTGCCAACAATATTTGGCAGTTTTTTGTCTGTCAAGCTCTGTTGGGTGTAAGAATATGCCAGTATTCCACTGCCAGATCCTTAATGACAAAGTGTATCAATTCTGACGAAGTGGGCAAACTTTACTCGTTTATCGCTGTTTTGGTCGCCATCATGCCGATTCTGAGCAACCCTGCTTTTCGGCAGTTATACAACGCCACTTTGAAGACCTTCCCATCAGCTTTCCTACTTCTTGGAGCTAGTTTAAACGTTTTGCTGATCTTCCTTAATTTCTCTGTTTATTCCGGAAGAAAGTACATGTTGGTTGATCGAAAGGGTGCAGTTCTTCGAACTATGCTAGATTATGATTTGGCCAATGTTGAATTGAAACAAATAAAGAAATGAGCAAAAAAGCTTCTCTTGAGTTTGAATTATTTGTCAATAATTATTCTATTTTCTGAAGCGTTCTCCGACATTAAATACAAAAGGGATTTTTGTGCTGCTAATGCACGGGCCTTTTTTGGGACAAAAAGGGCTTGATCGATGAAGTGATAAAAGACAAGACTATTTCAATTTGGGAAGTTGTTACCACATTTCAAGGCCTTGGGAGTTACAACACTTTCAGGTACATCGCAAAACGTCCTAAAGTCAATTGTAACAGCAATGGCACCATCACGTGCTCTCTGCTTTAAAAGGTCGATGCTAGAGTACTTGGTTCTGTAGGATAAGAAACTCCCCAACTTTTTTTCTTCTTGAAAGTTAATGAAACGACAGAAAAAGCAAAAAGTTATAAATTACTTGGAGGAACATTCTCTGATGTCCAGTGAGTAACATGACTTCCAGCTGCCTTAGCAAAAGTGAAGAAGTGAACAAGGAGTATTTTAACTTCTTGAAGGCATTCGACAAAGTTCCAAATGACTAAAGACGGCAAAAGTATTCAATTTACAATTAACTCCGTTTCATCGTGTACAAAAGCAGCACAAACTGTAGCTAACGTCCCATTTTGAAAGCGAATGGCCTTAGGAGCAAAAGCTCCAGTCCTACTAGGGTTTCAACCTTGAACCTTTGATGTTGGCGCCTCTATTGGTCTTCTTCTGAACCTTATTTGTCAGCTGCTCCTAGTCAGGGTTCATTCTCCAGCAAAACAAGTATATATTGTTCCACCATTGGTTTTGCAGCTCTTGAGGGGAGAGCGCTGGTAAGAAATGGGTGATGGTTTAGGCCCAAAAGCTGAAATATCTTCACACTTTAACCAAGAACAATTGGAACGCTCACAACAGATCAAGTGTCTGTTCGGATATTGCCCAGTGACAAGACGTCCAAGAGTTTAGAGGTCCCCGCCCTATCCTGAGCGCTAAACTCAACTCAATTTGGTAAACAGCTCCGTCGATTTGACAACTTATAAAAGCTTGAAGCTTAAAAAAATTCAGACAAGATGTTGTATGGTCATGCCCAATATTGATTATCGCTCTCTGTCCATTTCACACCTCTACATTCTGCTCTTTCCAAGTCTTCATTATTTTCACATTATTCCTGATGTAAGAGTACTCTCTTGATCCTGGTCAAATAAACATGCACTGCTAAGCCCCTGCAGATATTGACGATTTTGTGGGTGAATTTGTGCACCCAGGCGCCTATGATTTGATTCAAAACTATGAACTTCATGATTATGGCTGTGTAGTGCTAATAAAAGCAAAGACAAAGTAACGCCATGGAATGAATCACTTAAACCTTCAAAATCAACCCTCATCGAAGTAGAAATCGATTTTTTTTTCAAAAAGTGAAGTTAGTTAGCGTGAAGAGGATAAGGAAATTATATCTCGGTGTTTGGAACTGGAACGGAAACTGAGAACAAGTTTTTTTGCAACTGCTCCAAAAAACGGGTCTTGGGTTTTTTTCAAACTAGCCTTTTTTAAACTAGGGTGTAATAAGTTTTGACCCTTTTTTGGATTAAATTTAGTTTTATAGCAACGGAAAAATTTAACGAACCTTTTGGAGCCCGTTATGATACTTTGGTTGCGTGATTATGAAAATGTAATATTGTTGATAGAATGATAATGCAAACATCAGGAGTTGACTAAAAGCCAAAAAAGGTTCTTTTTAGGTGGGCATACCATGAATAGATGTGTGCAACGAAGTATGAAATCTCCAACATGACACAAATTTACAGCCTGTAGTGATGAAACACATGATTCTGTATTCTCTTCCATATGGATTATACTAAAATTTTTCATGAATCGCCATCTTTGTTGATTTTCACTTTTACTTTAGACATGTATTTATCGATTTTTGATAAGCTTTAACACAATGCTGAAATGAGAAAAATTTCATGACAATTAAGCCAAAGAGAAAGTGAGCAGTGCTTGTCATTTTTCACAGAAGGAGATTTATCCTTGACGAGTATGTCTAATCAAATATGCCTAGAAAAGATTAAGGTAAGGAACCGCGCGAACAAGCCACGTCGTGATTGCTTCTTCTGATGGTTCAGGATGTTGAGGATTGCATTGATGATTCCGTTCATAGAAATGCTGCAAATGGATACTCACGCAACTAAAGTACCAAATTCAGATTCCAAAAGTACGTTAGCGCTTTTCAGACGTTGTTTTCTTGCTGGTCTTGAAATATAGAAAAAAAACAGAACTGGAACTGCTAACCAGGTTTTTTTCTTTACCTGGAATTGAGAACATTTCTTTTTTTTTTCAAAAATCAGCTTTTTTGAAACACTTTCAGCTGCCAGGCGTTTTGGGGGCTACTTAATCATCTTAACCCCTTGCTTAGCTTGCATGTCTCTTTGAACTTGGGACTGGCACTGGCACAAACTGTCAACTGGGGTGGATGCTCGTTCTAGGTAACGTCCCACAATTAACTTAATTAATTAAAAATGGGCCTTAGTATGATGTTAATTGCTCTACTTAATACATTGCGTGGTCTTGGGACCCTCAGTGTGTTTCAAGTGCGAATTCCTGATAATTTCATTGACGGGTGTCCCAGCTCCGTCTCTGATCCTGAAAAATCTGACTCGTAACAAATAAATCTCTCTTATCAAATAAATCAAAAGCTCAATACAAAGTAAAGGAGTAAACAAGGTGTAATCAAAGCATGGACATTCGTAAATAGGTTTGCTGTTCAGCAGGGTGTAGTCGTTTTACAGAAAATAGGAACGGATTAGAATTACACTTACCTTGGTCAAAAAAAGTAATTCATTAAACAACCGCCAAAAGTTGTAGTGGTGCTACTCATTGCCAGCATCTATCCTAGAATTTAGATAACCAATATTTCAGGTTGTTGGCCCCATGAAGATCATACTTCCCTACACCAATTATTTTTTGCTTCAAACAGTCCTAACATTTGAAGTTTTCATGGCAACATGTTTCACCAATGAACATTGTTTTTGTTTATTTGCTCGGCACTGCATTACTCACAATATTGGCTTTACTTACTTGGTAAGATCTTTGCCAAGGACTTGGAAATGCAAACAACCGAAAATCATTTATTTTTAAAGATGTAACAGGTTAGATATATCATGGCAGTGGTAATACAAAGATACTTAAAATCATGTCGTCTATTTCATCAGATCCAAGTCAAATACTGGCGAGCGATTCAGTTGTTGGGAATCATCTTATCGTCAACGCATTCGGTAATTCAATTAGGATACTTATACCATTTGATATCACATCACCTCCCTTTGAGTTCAAAATGAGATTGGTAACATGAAATATTTTGAACTAATCGTATGACTTAGTATTGGTTACTTTGATGTTGAAAGGTTGGACAATCTTCTTCTTCCTTTGACTTCGTCTTGGTATCATGATAGATGGGTTATTTAGAGTGGTATTTTCGCCATGGTTTGAACTTGGTATGAATAACGGGTTCACAGCAGATGTTAATTCCCGTAAGAATCGTCTATTCCTCCAATATACTGCACCGCTTGGTGTCTTCAATAATTTAAAGGTAAAATATCAGGTTTCCTCATAATATAGGACTCTTTCTACCACGTCAACAAACCACGAACGTGGCATCATTACAAGTCCGGGGCTTGATGTTGGTTACGTCAACACCTCTCGTCAAGAGATGTAACTGCATGCCTATGGACACCCACCATACAGAGTGTCCCAGGATTCTTATCGTCAGTTCTCTACCCGATGGCACTGCTCCCCTGGACAACTGTCCGGACGAATTTGTTAAAGCGGTAGAGTATTGTTAACGTTAATAATATTCCACTTATTTGTTGTGCGGACAGTAACTCGCATAGCCAGATATGGGGACTTGAAAACTGACCCCGCGGGGTGAAAATGGAGGAATTTATCTTCGGGCATAATTTTGAATGTCGAAAACCATTGGCACGAAACCTACTTTTGGTACAGTTACCCGGAACAAACCAGACCCGAATCGATGTCACTCTCACTAAGGAACATTGATCTGGTCTCTGGGCTGGGAGGTGTCTGATGCCATGACAGCATCAGACCATCGACTTATCAAATTTAAGTTAGAGCTAAATATTAGATTACAGAAGAAGACAGTGAGAGATCTGAAAAATGCTAACTGGGAAGTTTTTAACCAATCGTTAAATGAAACCCTAAGACCAATCCCAATTTTCGTTAGATTCCAGGATACTGGATGTGCTAGCCGAGAACTTCACGGACAGTATCAACCAGGCGCTTTCGTAAAGCTACCAAGGATATAGTCATATGCAACAAAGTGAAAAGACCTCATTACTGGAGAGAAGAAATAGTTGACTCGAAAGCAAATGAGATCATTACACAGGAAATTCAAGAAGAATGACTGCGAGGAGACCTGGAAAGAGTATTTGGACTCCAAGCGGGAGTTCAGAAGAGAGGTACGAAAGGCAAAAAGAAACTCCTGGCGAGACTTTTTATCCGAAGACAAAGAACATAAGGACGTTGCAAAACTCTACAAGGTGATCCAGGGCAGGGAGAACCAAACAGTGGGTCTCCTTGCTGGGCCTATGGCTCCACAGAATCCACGGGAGATAGCATCAATCAATTCTTAGATACACATTTTCCCAGGAAGTGTGGAACTAAAGGAACCACACCTATAAACACTTTTTCACCAGCATTGATGACATGTCGGGCACGGATATAGATTTCATAAATGTTGAAAAAGTAAAATGGTCAATCAAGTCTTTCAGCCCTGACAAGGCTGCTGGACCTGACGACATTAAACCAAGAGTAAATTCAACACATGAATACTGTTGGAATCGACAGACTTGTGTTTCTCTACACAAATCCTCTATTAAACTAGGGTACATACCCAAGGTTTGGAGGGAGTCAAAGGTCGTGTTTATCCCTAAGCAAGGTAAACTCTCATACGATCATAGTAAAGTCTTTTAGACCTATTTCACTCACCTCAATCATCTTTAAAACCCTCGAAAGGGGTGGTTCTAACTGAGATTGAAGAAAATGCCTGACCCAAGTCCTATTAACCGAAATCAGCATGCCTTTCGTAAAGGCAGCAGAGCTGCGACTCCGCTTTATCGGACATGGTTGATGATATTGAGAGCGCAATCCTGCGCGGTCAATATGCTCTAGGGATATTTTTGGATATTTCTGGGGCATTCGACAATCTTAGCCCGTCCTCCGCCATACGTGGAATGAAGGAAGTAAAACATATCTGACTCTATTGTAAACTGGTATTGAATACTATTTAAACAACAGGTCAATCACAACCACTATAAAGGGAATCACTAGGTCAGGCACCTCACAAAGGGCACACCCCAAGGCGGGGTCTGAGCCCTCTCGTGTGGAATCTGGCTTTTGACGAACTCTTAAATCTGTTTTAACAGGTCCTGTTAAGATAAGAGGCTTTGCCGATGATGCGTGTCTACTCATCAAAGGTATTGACAAAAAGACAATCATGACTATTGCCCAAAAGGCAGTGGATCAAGTGACACAATGGGGTGCACAGAATGGACTCCACATTGGTGCTGCCAAAACTGTTGTGGTACTTTTCAACACCCGTTACAAGGATGAGTCTCCGAACAACTAATCATTGATGGGTCTGAGATCCCGTTCTCAGACTCTGCCACTTACCTAGGGGTTGAGCTCGACAAAAAGCTGACCTTTTCTGCACATATTACCAACAAATGCAAGAAAGCCAAGCGACTTCTTATGAAACTAAAGCAAGGTATAGGTCAGCTCTGGGGCCCTACCCGGCCAATATGAGTTGGATGTACACTGCTATAAATTAGGCCCATGATCTCATACGGTTCCATCGTATATGGGAGAGGGCTAAATTCAAGAGAATGCAACTGGACCGGCTCCAAAGGCTGGCCATGTTACTAACAAACCCATATTATCAAGAGCACCCCAACCCGGGTCTTGAGATCATCATGGGACTTCCTCCTCTTGATTTATTCATCGAGAACATGGAGCCAAAGCTGCCCAAAGGATTTTGGGCAGAAACAAACAAATCTGGGATGGGGTGGTAACGGCCAAAACGAGGTCACCTCTTTACTATGGACGAGCTACCTAGACCAATTCGATGAATACTCTACGATGGAATACGATCGTAAAAGTGAGACAAAACACTGGGGTAATAATTTCTTTATCAACTCAGCCAGTTTCGACAAAAGTGCTCCGGGTAAAAATAAGAGGATTCTCTGTTTTACTGATGAGAACAAAACCAACAATGGAGTAGGATGGGGTTACCACATTGTTGTGAGAATGGTAGTGACCCTCTTCAAGGACATGGTAAACTAGGTGACGACAACTCGGTATTCCAAGCCGAGGTGTTTGCCATCACGAAATGCTGCGAGATCCTCCTAGCATCGTCAACAGAAGACACACAAAATTATCGATTTCTACATTGACAGTCAGGCTGCAATCAAGGCCATTGGTAAAATTAGCTCAATATCAAAGTAGTTGAGGAGTGCATCAACACTCTGAACTCATTGGGTGTCAACAATATGGTCATGCTCCACTGGATTAAGCCCACGTGGGACATGACTTGAATGAAAAAGTAGATGCTCTAGCTAAGCTGGGCCTACAGAAGGACCTTACAAACAACTACCACGCCCACTACTGTTCATGCCATTGCCTTCCGGGACATTCTCATGGACAAGTGGCAAGAACTCTGGATGAAACCAGACAAAACATTTAACAAACTGCCTTTCCCCAAACTAGGCTTTGGTTTGAAAACGTAGATAACAAATAATTCGAAAGATTTCTTAAAACTCGATCGATCTATTCTAAGTAAATTAATTCAAGCCATTAGCGGCCACACTACCTGATTATCATCAGTATAAGATAGGTAGAACATCAACCGAACTCTGTAGGTTTTGCAAAGCGGCAAATGAAGAATCTCATCATATTGTCGCGGTGTGTCCAGCGCTCTCTTCGCAAAGGCAAAGGGCACTCCACACAACAGGTTTTGACATCCCCATGGACCTACCGAGTCTACTTAGGTTTCTTCGGGAACCAACCATTGGTAGACTCCTCAGTTCCGAAGGGTAGAGCAAACAGACCATGTGTCTGACTCATTTCAAAACTTTTAAAGAGTGTGTTTATAATAGTCCAAAGCAAAAATCGCATTAGCGGTTAGCCTTTGGGTGGCCGGATCCTCAATATCCACCCACCCAGACTGTCAAAACAAACAAACAAACAAACAAACCCAAGAGTTGGAGTTTGCGAATCTGGCTAACCCTTGAATAGAAGGGTGATTGGGAAACATAACGTTGATTTTAAAGTAACAGCAAGGTTTCCTTTGGTTCAAAAAACTGTTTATCTTAGGGAGAGACTTGAATTTTCTTTTCATGTTGTGATCCCAGTTCATATCCGGACACCAGCCATCCAAACTTGAAGTGCCCCTACTTGACTTTGATTACTTGGGGTGGGGTACAAATACTGTTTTGTTTTTGAAATTTGGTCTTAGATTAATGTTCAGACGCTGATCACTGGAATCAAGCATAAAATATATGTGTCAATTATAACAAATTGCTTAAAATACCTTAGTATGCCATAACAATATAAAACATCTTTGAAGTTTATTCGCATCCTTATTTGCATCCTGGGCTTATTTTTTGCATTTCTATTTGCATCTTGAGGTCTTTTTATTCATAATTTGGCGAGCCTGAGTGATTATGGCTCAAAAGGAGGGCCAACATAAGCTACATACCCACAATATATTCATTCTTTGAAAGGGCGCATTGTTAAACAACTAATCGGAGGATATCCAGTCTTTTTAGCATTTCTGTCGCCAAAAGTTGGAAGGAAAGTATGAGTTGCTCTTTTAAGCGAGCACACGTCTTACTTTTCACAAGAGATTGGTGGAATAGCTATTCACACAATAGCGGGGACCTTCTTTCCGTAGAGTGCATAAAAGTGAGGCTTTAAGAAAGTCGACATCTCCATTTTGCGACAAATCTAGACATTAACAATTATAGGTAGCTCAATAATATCCTTTTCGGATATGGCGGGAAATCAGAATGATGGAATGGCATTTGAAGCTACCTTTGGATGTCCTATCACATAGTTGTCACCTTTGTGTGCGCCAGGTGTATGTCAATACGCACTCTTTTTAAATTGTCATAATCGGAGACTGTATCTGAAGGCAGTTTCACGGTTCCTACATTTGTATGTCGGCACCTTCAAGAGACAAAGGTAGCCATCAATGTAAGAATAACCATGTTTGCAGCAAAGAGCTCAAAATATATAAATATCAATTGAATTCCAGGTTTTGAACCGATTCGTAGTCCTGCTTTCTAATAACCAACCTGTTGGACCTCACACATATCGGAAAGAGCCCAAATCACTTTAGTATCAAGAAAAGAAACAATTGTTTGAAATAAGACTTGAACCGTCATTGTTGGGAATTATTTTTAAAGTGGAAAGGAATACAGCAAGCTTACTCATAAGCTGATGCTCTGTTTTGCTTGTGGGCAATAAGCATTAAAAGTGGCATAATCAATTTTAATTTGAAATGCTAGCAGCAAAGGTGATTGGCGTTACGGTTTTTGACTAAAATGAAACGAAGTTGATGACAACATACGGTGGTTGCCCACACAACTTGAATTGAGAGGTTGCTCTAATCCCAAGATATCTTGGCTTGAGCAATCTTGCAAGTGTGTCATATATTACAATGTTAGAATAGTATGCAAAATTGGTGTGGCATCCCTGGCTTGACTTCATGTTGGTTCCATTTTCTCTAGATTATAAGAATCACCTCATCAAGTAAGTGCTGTGCTCCATAGGTACAAAAAATGAGCACAAAATCAATTTCAAACGGCCTTAGAATGGGTCATTTTTGAGAACTACGCTACACATGATCACTTTAGTTGTTAATATTTCTATTCGATCATGGATTCAACCGATGAGCATGACTTTGCTTTCATAATCTTAGGGCTTCTTCCCCTTTGCATGTCTCTCTTTTGGAGATTTTGGGTTCATTTTTCATTTCCCAACTCATGAAGGCCACTTTCCCTTCAGGGCTTGCCTCTTGCTCCGAGGATCCACCCAGGCCAAAATGAGAAACGCTCATCGCCTTGCAGAGAAAAGCAAAGCATTGAGAGCTTCCCGACGACAAAAGGATCCTTCAATCTGGATATCTACAATAGCCCTATCCCTCATTTAATAACCTTGCTAATATGTTTGGGGATTACTTAACGTGATTGACTCAATCACTATCCCGTTGGCAAATTAATGTCTTTCATTTCGCTATCGGCGGGAAAATCCGAAGAAATGTTTCATAAAGATTACAAATCAAAGATGAGATATGATAAAAAGGTAAAATCAGTAATGGATGAAAAACTAATTGAGCCAAATAATGTGGTATGCGAGAAAATTAGGAATCAAAAGGTTTCTTTGGTTTGAAGTTTCCAAAACGGGGAATTTGTTAACAACAAGTTACTTTGAGCAGACAAATGAGGCGATGTTAAAAAAGCGATCATAAGCAACCTTACCATAAACAAATGACTGGATTATCTAAAGATTAGCGTTTGGTATTTTGATACCACTTTTTGTTGTTTTACTCCCTCTTTTTCTGGCTATTACTCAATTATTCCAGATCAATATTTTCTTCAACTATGCACTTAGGAAAATAATTATTTCGAATAATATTTGAAGCTTAGCCACATAACAAGTTTCTTTATTATCAACTGAGTCGGTACTTAGCTCATTTCAGTTTTTCTCAGTGCTATTCACATTTGCAAACCGACAATAATATTTATTGTTACATGTCTAATCCACATAAAGCAATTACCTCGTCTCTCTATTCCAAGGCTCTTAGCTGAAGTTTTCCATTTTCCAGTTTCCAGCTTTGATGTACATGGACTGGCACAAACTTAAGTTCCATTTTCCAATCCAGAGGCGACGCGAAAGATCCATGAGCGAGAAGTCAAGGCTGGTGTTGTCCCATGGCTCCATTGCCTTCTCTCAGAAAACCAACAGCCTCGTGTGGACTCATCTCCGTCTCCTTCCCCTCTTTTCTGCTTGTTCGAGCCTCCAGAAGAGAGAGAGAGGCCGTCCTCCATCATCCACTGGTTACACGTACAACTGACTCGCCGTCCCTTCTTTCGTCTCTTTCCTCGCCCTCTCGTCTCAAATGTTGTAGTTGTGCTCATGCATCCTGGGTTTGTTCCTCAAGGTTTTCCAGCTCTCAGTCTGGAACCACACTAACTTGTATTTCCACACCAAGGCCCAAATGTGGCGCATAGGCGATTGGAACAAGGCTTCTGAAGAGATGGAGGATGAACGTGGAGAAGAGGTGTGTAGTAATATGGAACGGACATGGGCCACAGATTCAAAGAAAAAGCAGGGGACGAAGCCAAAGTTGGAAATGACAGCAGTGAGGATGGATGGTTGGTGGCTTTAGAACCATCCATAAGGATCAGACTTGCACTTGGATGGAGGTTACATGGAAGTAAAGTAAAGGTGTATTTGGAATGACTTAAATCTTGTGCAACATGATTGGTTGGTGGTTTAGAATCTGGAGCCTTTTGGGGCTCTTGAGCAAAGTGTTACCATTGCCGTCCCAAATCCGAATTGGAGCCATTTTCACTGGTAGAGTAACATTATTCGAAATACAAAACACTCAAGAGGGAAACAATAGGTTTTCTGCTTTTATAGATGACCAAAAAGACTGTCCAGCTGAGCTGGCCTTTAAATATGCCATCTACAAGATCAACAAAGCCCACGATGTTCTGCCCAATAATACTCTGGTGTATGACATCCAATACGTACCAAAGGAAGACTCCTTCCGGACCACAAAGAGGTAAGTTATAAATTGAATTGAATGGAAGAATTGTTTTTTTCGGGATCAACAACGTCTCGCTATTTAGGTCTGCAATCAAGTGGAACATGGCCTTTTGGCCTTGTTTGGGCCTTCGGACTTGCTCCTAGGGGGCACATACAGAGCATTTGTGATGCCCTTGACATTCCCCATTTGGAGGCCAGGTAAGTCATTTTCCTCTTTCAATTGGAGAGGTTATTTATGATTTGAGTTCAGTTGTTAACCTCAAATGATAGCTGAGAAGAGCAAAACTGATTAAAGTACAGTATTTGTGCAAATGCCAAGACTTTTACGACCATTCTTTGTTGACATAAATACAAAAGGAACAATCTATGTAATTAATTGTCTTGGAAATTATTTCTGATTAGTATGATATAGTTCACCTAAACTTCCAAAAAGAAATATTTTCAAAAATGTAATTGATAAATTTTAGAGTAATTATTGCTGAGTTTTCAATTAAAATGTATCCAAAAATCTCTCTCACATAATACAGTGCGTTCGAGCAAATCGTGGACAAATCAGTGCGTAACAAACAGGTGCGACTTGCGCAAGATCCATAAGGAGTAGAACAGAAAAATTTTATTCGTCATAGAAATTGGCTCATACGACTAGATTTCAAAATGCCTCCCGCCTGCCTCCACCATGGCGCGATCCTGGGCCTGAAGCTGGCGCAGACCTTGATGACGAAGTCTTCAGACATGTCGGCCCATACCTCATTGACAGAGGCCTTCAGAGATTCCACGCTGTTGTGTGGGGTGCGGCACGCTTTTCTCTCACATTGCCCTAGATCCCGTAGTCTAAGGGTAACAGTCTGGGGAGGAAGGCGGCCACATTTGCCCACGGCAGGAGGCGGCTAAATTGTCTTGGCACCACTTCTGAGTCTTCTTGGCCTTGTGGGGGGGGGGCGGAGTCCTGCTGCCACAGGTAGTTGCCAGGGGGTATGTGGCATTCAGCCAAGGCTTCACACCTTCCTCATGACCTTCAGGTACTCCTCCGTGTGATCTTCAGGCCCTTGGGGAACCAAGAGGGGGCATGGTCCCGTCGCTCGCCACGACCCAGCATCATGGCTCCGGCGGGTGCTTGGTCCTATTTATATGAGGGACCTCTCAAGGTGGTGGCACCAGCGCGTCATTTTGCGCATTCCTGGCGGTCCACGGTCCAAACTTTCTGTCCGAAAACACATGAACAACGCGCGGATCTTTCTTCATCAGGCGCAACAATTTCTTTTATGACCCTGGTGGCCTTTGACGCCGTCGTGATCAGCTGACGATGTCTTCTCTTCACTGACGAAATTTAAACTCTTTCTTTGTAGGCCCGAGGCCAACATAAGCTACATACCCACAATATATTTCATTCTTTGAAAGGGCGCATTGTTAAACAACTAATCGAGGATATCCAGTCTTTTAGCATTTCTGTCCGCCAAAAGTTGGAAGGAAAGTATGAGTTGCTCTTTTAGCGAGCACACGTCTTACTTTTCACAAGAGATTGGTGGAATAGCTATTCACACAATAGCGGGGACCTTCTTTCCGTAGAGTGCATAAAAGTGAGGCTTTAAGAAAGTCGACATTCTCCATTTTGCGACAAATCTAGACATAAACAATTATAGGTAGCTCAATAATATCCTTTTCGGATATGGCGGGAAATCAGAATGATGGAATGGCATTTGAAGCTACCTTTGGATGTCCTATCACATAGTTGTCACCTTGTGTGCGCCAGGGTGTATGTCAATACGCACTCTTTTTAAATTGTCATAATCGGAGACTGTATCTGAAGGCAGTTTCACCGGTTCCTACATTTGTATGTCGGCACCTTCAAGCGACAAAGGTAGCCATCAATGTAAGAATAACCATGTTTGCAGCAAAGAGCTCCAAAATATATAAATATCAATTGAATTCCAGGTTTTGAAGCGATTCGTAGTCCTGCTTCCTAATAACCAACCTGTTGGACCTTCACACATATCGGAAAGAGCCCAAATCACTTTTCAGTTATCAAGAAAAGAAACAATTGTTTGAAATAAGACTTGAACCGTCATTGTTGGGAAATTATTTTTAAAGTGGAAAGGAATACAGCAAGCTTAACTCATAAGCTGATGCTCTGTTTTTGCTTGTGGGCCAATAAGCATTAAAAGTGGCATAATCAATTTTAATTTGAAATGCTAGCAGCAAAGGTGATTGGCGTTACTTTTGACTAAAATGAAACGAAGTTGATGACAACATACGGTGGTTGCCACACAACTTGAATTGAGAGGTTGCTCTAATCCCAAGATATCTTGGCTTGAGCAATCTTGCAAGTGTGTCATATATTACAATGTTAGAATAGTATGCAAAATTGGTGTGGCATCCCTGGCTTGACTTCATGTTGGTTCCATTTACTCTAGATTATAAAGATCACCTCATCAAGTAAGTGCTGTGCTCCATAGGGTACAAAAAATGAGCACAAAATCAATTTCAAACGGCCTTAGAATGGGTCATTTTTGAGAACTACGCTACACATGATCACTTTGGTTGTTAATATTTCTATTCGATCATGGATTCAACCGATGAGCATGACTTTGCTTTCATAATCTTAGGGCTTCTTCCCCCTTTGCATGTCTCTCTTTTGGGAGATTTTGGGTTCATTTTTCATTTCCCAACTCATGAAGGCCACTTTCCCTTCAGGGCTTGCCTCTTGCTCCGATGGATCCACCCAGGCCAAAATGAGAAACGCTCATCGCCTTGCAGAGAAAAGCAAAGCATTGAGAGCTTCCCGACGACAAAAGGATCCTTCAATCTGGATATCTACAATAGCCCTATCCCTCATTTAATAACCTTGTTAATATGTTTGGGGATTACTTAACGTGATTGACTTCAATCACTATCCCGTTGGCAAATTAATGTCTTTCATTTCGCTATCGGCGGAAAATCCGAAGAAATGTTTCATAAAGATTACAAATCAAAGATGAGTATGATAAAAAGGTAAAATCAGTAATGGATGAAAACTAATTGAGCCAAATAATGTGGTATGCGAGAAAGTTAGGAATCAAAAAGGTTTCTTTTGGTTTGAAGTTTCCAAAACGGGGAATTTTGTTAACAACAAGTTACTTTGAGCAGACAAATGAGGCGATGTTAAAAAAGCGATCATAAGCAACCTTACCATAAACAAATGACTGGATTATCTAAAGATTAGCGTTTGGTATTTTGATACCACTTTTTGTTGTTTTACTCCCTCTTTTGCTGGCTATTACTCAATTATTCCAAATCAATATTTTCTTCAACTGTGCACTTAAGGAAAATAATTATTTCGAATAATATTTGAAGCTTAGCCACATAACAAGTTTCTTTATTATCAACTGAGTCGGTACTTAGCTCATTTTCAGTTTTTCTCAGTGCTATTCACATTTGCAAACCGACAATAATATTATTGTTACATGTCTAATCCACATAAAGCAATTACCTCGTCTCTCTATTCCCAAGGTCTCTTAGCTGAAGTTTTCCATTTTCCAGTTTCCAGCTTTGATGTACATGGACTGGCACAAACTTAAGTTCCATTTTCCAATCCAGAGGCGACGCGAAAGATCCATGAGCGAGAAGTCAAGGCTGGTGTTGTCCCATGGCTCCATTGGCCTTCTCTCAGAAAACCAACAGCCTCGTGTGGACTCATCTCCGTCTCCTTCCCCTCTTTTCTGCTTGTTCGAGCCTCCAGAAAGAGAGAGAGAGGCCGTCCTCCATCCATCCACTGGTTACACGTACCAACTGACTCGCCGTCCCTTCTTTCGTCTCTTTCCTCGCCCTTCTCGTCTCAAATGTTGTAGTTGTGCTCATGCATCCTGGGTTTGTTCCTCAAGGTTTTCCAGCTCTCAGTCTGGAACCACACGAACTTGTATTTCCACACCAAGGCCCAAATGTGGCGCATAGGCGATTGGAACAAGGCTTCTGAAGAGATGGAGGATGAACGTGGAGAAGAGGTGTGTAGTAATATGGAACGGACAATGGGCCACAGATTCAAAGAAAAAGCAGGGGACGAAGCCAAAGTTGGAAATGACAGCAGTGAGGATGGATGGTTGGTGGCTTTAGAACCATCCATAAGGATCAGACTTGCACTTGGAGTGAGGTTACATGGAAGAAAGTAAAGGTGTATTTGGAATGACTTAAATCTTGTGCAACATGATTGGTTGGTGGTTTAGAATCTGGAGCCTTTTGGGGCTCTTGAGCAAAGTGTTACCATTGCCGTCCCAAATCCGAATTGGAGCCATTTTCACTGGTAGAGTAACATTATTCGAAATACAAAACACTCAAGAGGGAAAGCAATAGGTTTTCTTGCTTTTATAGATGACCAAAAAGACTGTCCAGCTGAGCTGGCCTTTAAATATGCCATCTACAAGATCAACAAAGCCCACGATGTTCTGCCCAATAATACTCTGGTGTATGACATCCAATACGTACCAAAGGAAGACTCCTTCCGGACCACCAAGAAGGTAAGTTATAAATTGAATTGAATGGAAGAATTGTTTTTTTCGGGATCAACAACGTCTCGCCATTTAGGTCTGCAATCAAGTGGAACATGGCCTTTTGGCTTTGTTTGGGCCTTCGGACTTGCTCCTAGGTGGGCACATACAGAGCATTTGTGATGCCCTTGACATTCCCCATTTGGAGGCCAGGTAAGTCATTTTCCTCTTTCAATTGGGAGAGGTTATTTATGATTTGAGTTCAGTTGTTAACCTCAAATGATAGTTGAGAAGAGCAAAACTGATTAAGTACAGTATTTGTGCAAATGCCAAGACTTTTACGACCATTCTTTGTTGACATAAATACAAAAGGAACAATCTATGTAATTAATTGTCTTGGAAATTATTTCTGATTAGTATGATATAGTTCACCTAAACTTCCAAAAAGAAATATTTTCAAAAATGTAATTGATAAATGTTTAGAGTAATTATTGCTGAGTTTTCAATTAAAATGTTATCCAAACCCATCGGGCAAACGAAAACACATAACGCTTTCAAAGACTGCCTTTGTTTCAAATTTGCCTACGAGATGCTCCGGTTATATCTTAACTAATTAAAGCAATTGCCAAGAAATATATTGCGTAGATGTAAAAAAAACCTCAATACAGTTTGTAATGTCATTTCGAACTTTCATAATGTTAACAATTCACAATTGTGATACCATACTTTTCAAATGCAACTTTAATCAAACTTCATCTTGAATCTTAACAAATTTATATTAACGTTGAATAAATATGTTTCAAGCACATAGATATTAATCATTGCTATTATATGCATATGATATTTGGTCTACCAACGAATTTGAGTATGCAGACCGAGCTAGTCCTTGAATGTAGGGTTGATCTGGAATGCTATCTAAAAATGTGTCCATTTCCACTTGAAAGATGCTGCCGGATCAACAAGGCATACGTATTCCCCACGAATATCAGAGAGAAACAAATGAAACAATGAAGGAGCCCGAGAAAGAAAAGAAGTGGACTTCATCATTGCTCTAATAAGCCTGCATTCACGAGGGCTAGAGGGTGTTCTCAAAACGCACGATAAGCCTATTTGGTCATTTTATTTGATTCCTACCTTAGGGTCTTTTCTTGACGACATGAAGAATGATGTACACCTTCCATAAAAAGCTTAATATAACATGTACTTCATGAACGCTTGTATATGTACTTGGTACCAATCTCAAAAGGGGCTTTTGATTATGCGTCAAAATATAAATTTATTTCATACTTTCTACAACAATTCTTATTTTCTGACTTTTACTTGCCATGGCATGGCCGGCGCGGTTCTTTTTGTTCTTGGCATCTTTGGTTGCTTTCTCTTGGCGGCAATGGCTTTGTATACGAAGTCTGAAATAACGGGTAAGAACTTTGGGAAGAATTTCGTGATCACAAGTTGCAACAATCGCAGATGTGTTAAAAGAACTAAAAGATTCTTTTAAAGACAGAACTTGGTTTCTTTTTAGGCGGATGTACGGTACAGCAGGCAACAATCGCAGATGTGTTAAAAGAACTAAAAGATTCTTTTAAAGACAGAACTTGGTTTCTTTTTTTCATTAGTCCTTGTGTCAGTCCTTGTCGAAAAAGGGCCTCGGCCGGTCTAAACACGTCTTTCATTGCCCATTCCCTTGGATACACGAGACTTTCATCTGTTTAGTCCTTGTATTTAATAAAATTACTAGCATTCTCTGGTACAGTGTTCCTGACCCACTGTTCTTCACATCCCTGACAGTATTTGCAGTGTTTGAATCAACGATTCAAGACCCAACCAGACACATACTCCAGAATATCAGACTCGGCTTTGTGCAAGGGAGTTTCGGAAGAGAGTTGAAATTGGTCGTGGCTTTGAGGACTTTGGCATATCGAGGAATTCTGCAAGAAACTCGCCCTCAGCGTATTGGTAATTAATTTGAATTCCGTGTTTCCGTCATGAATTGTGCCAGGGCTATTGCTCGAAGATAAAATTTGAATTCCCGACTATTTGGTGTTGGATTTTTGGATGGCACCACAGAAAATAAACCTTCTAGAGCATCTTGGCTGAAACGAGAGCACAGAAGAAGGTCGAGTCCTTTTTCGTTCAGAAGAACATATTGAAGGTCAAGAATAGACATTGTGGTCATAACCACTCCAGTTTGAATTGGCTTCCAGGTTATTCTTCCATTTTTCTCTAAAACTTCCATCTTCATGAATATATCCTTGACTTCCCGTAGCAACTCTAAAGGCTCATGATGTTTTTGGCCATTGAATTTGGACAAGGCCATTGTCATACATCGGCAACAGACAATATCAAACCACATGCGGACCTTGTCGATGAACCAGGCTGTAACTAGGCACTGCGGGGAAAATCCGTGATTATCGACGCAATAACGTAGGGCATGCATGCACTCTAGCACCCTCATAGCGGCACCCACATTCATTTTATCAAAATGATTTGGGTTGAGGGCTTTTGAATCCAGTTTTGGGGCAAGCTTCAATTCGTTCCTGGAGTCAATTTCAAAAACTCCTTAACGTGTCTCAAGGACACATTTCCCTGAGGAAGATTGGCCTTGATCTGAAAGCTCTCTGGGATTCTAAATTCATTCCCATAGCTCAAGGAGGCTCGGAGGTTCTTCAGAAGATGAGACCTATCTGCCAGAAATAACAGAGCCTCATCTTCCCAAGATGGATTTGGAATGCAAGTTGTCCAACTTGAATCTCTCCCGACAATCGCACCGAACTCTCTCCACATGGCCAAATTGGGGGTTCCCACATCACTGGTAACGGCGACTATTTTCAGCCCAATCTTGGATGCTTCGTGAATGACACTTGTGATGATATTGGCATATACCTTACCTTTGGTGCTATTGCCGGTGTAAAAGTAAGCCACTGTCTGCTTCCATCGGGCGGCGATCCCTCATAAAATGACAACCAGAGCTTTTGAGGCATCACCATCATGATCAGGCAAGGTCACATGACCCACAAGGCTATCCGTAGAGGAGCCATAAAAGTTCCCTGATGTTATTGCCATTTCGTCTAAGCGAAGACAGCATATCCGATCTTGGGATGACATGTATTCAGTCTTGAGTGCCATCATGCTAAAAACGTCGTATTGAATTCCAGAGTCGAACGAAATGTCTTTGGTTCTCCTCAGCAATGTCCTCAATGATGGCAGAGGGAACTTTTGTTTAAGGAGAGCGTCGTAACCCGACTGTCCGCGAGCAAATCGCAACTTCAACCCTTGCTTTATTGTTGTGTTGGTCCATCGCAATCAATAATTGGATTTTATCAAACTTCTCTTTCCATGCATGCAATTTGATCTTCCGCAAAAATAATTGATGATGAGCCAGCCATCTTACTTTGAGAAGTTGAGCGGTTAGTACTTTTAACCGTGACTGCATTCGCCGAATTGATTGATTGCTCATCTTTAATCTCTGTCTCAAGGTCTTAATAGTCTTTCCGTTCTTCTTGATCTTTTCCTTTTACCATTTGGCTTAGAGAAAGAAATGTAAATTTTAGGTTATCATAATACATTATAATAATAATCTTTTATTGCGACTCTTGGTCATGTCATGGCGTAAAAAATAACTATAAAATAAAATCTGATGTATATACATTATACAAAGGTTTGTTGATAAAACAAGAAAAATGTCCAGAAGGTAAAGGCAATAAAATAGTTGACTAGAAAGTGATATCACAATGAGTATGACTAAAATTGGTTCAATGCACATGAAAAAAGGTAAGAGGTGAGTTACAGATAGCACAAAGACAGGTAGGTAGAGGTAAGTGATGAAAATCTTGGTTATTGCAATAGAGTGGATTGGGCCGAGTTGAACAGATCCTTTGTCAACTCCCGTCGCTGATGGCATTTGGACGGGAGCCGAACAAAGGTGCGTGACCCCAATACTCGAAGGGATGTCGGGCAAGGACAATAAGGTGTTAGCAAGTCCTTGACCGGAAAATGATAACTTGTATCCGGACATCACCTCCGGAAGGTCAGGTTCCCACACTGTTGGACACTAACCTTGCCAGCCCGGTGCTGAGGGCTCGGTTTCACATAGAAAATGTGTCCATGCATTGTTGCATATTGGGGCACGCACAGGTATCGCTTGAGAACTTGGTGTAGGTGGCATCGACGGATTTGAGGGCGGATTGGGCGGAGTTGGGAAGCCAAAGGTGTAAAGCCGTAGAGAAAGATTGGGTGACGTAGATCCGGAAGAGTTGAAGGACTATTGGGAGGGGAAGATTCTTCATGAGAAGTCTATTGCATATGTATCCGATCCTGGCCCTGGCCTTAGTTATTGTGGATTTGAGGTGATGGTGAATGAGAGTTTGGTGGAGAGGGTGAAACCGACATAGTCAAAACTATTGACGTTTCTATCGGACTATTGTTAATATGGAAGGAGGTGGGAGGAGACGACCTTTATGGAAAACCATGGCCTTCGTCTTGATGGTGTTGACTTGAAGGCCGTTCTCTGGCAATAACCGTGAAGTGCATTGATGGCATATTGCAATTCCACGGCTGAATTAGCCAAGAGAACCAGGTCGTCTGCATATTGAATATATTGAACGCGAAAATGGTTGATGGTGGGGCCTTGGTGTGTGAGGGTTAGCAGGTCGGATACATAAAGATTGAAAAGAATTGGCGATAGTGGATCCCCCTGCGGAAGGCCAATGGAAGTGAAGTAGCAGGGGGATAGGTCCTCACCAGAACGAATGGAGCATCTGAGTCCCGATAAGATGTTGGCTAGCAGGACACAGATTGAACGCGGGACTCCCCAGAGTTGGAGTTTGAGGAATAACCGCGTTTGGTCCACCCTGTCGAATGCTTTGGAGAAATCAACAAAGCATCCATACACTCTCCTCTTGTTGCTGATGTTGGATTATATGACTGAAAGAAACCTGTGAAACGATATAGATGAAGTTACGTTTGGTAGTTATTCTAAATTTCGCCTAAACATGACCATTTTTTTTTAATTTCCTGCAATATCCTTGGTTCTAAATTAGAACTTAATTTAACCTGAAAAATTATCTTTTACGACCCCTACTTTTCACATAATGGTCTTTTAAAGGTACCAGAGACTCCGAAGCGAATCCCCAACTATACAACAACAACAAGAGATTAAATAATGAGCAATCGTTTGTTAGATTACCTCGTCTGAAAACATGTGGCAGATGAGGCACATGGTTGGAACCTCGTGTGAAAAGGTTATTGTAGGATTGTCCTCATAAGTCTCCTCAAATTCCTTCTCCTTTTGACGTGATGTTTCTTCAAGCTTGGGCATAAGCTTGAAATTTGTTCCAATGCTGTTGGAATTGGGGTCTTGGGAGTAATCATGATCTTTGATGATTGCGGAACCATGACTTCCATGGTCAATTCCAAGGGAACCGTGATTCTTTTTGTCTCTTGATATTCGCGGCTTTGGTAGGGGTCTCACATTGTACGAAAACACTGATTGCACTGAACCTTTTTTCAACTTTTGCGTGGTTCCATCAGTACAGAAAAGAAAATCGTCTGCTACAAAATGTTCCTGGAATGACAATATTAGTTTTTGTCCCTTGCTGTACTTCAGAGGCAATAGTATAAATAACGGTGTCACGATGACATTGATGACAATAAAGAATATTTACAAGTAGATCACGTAGATCATGCTTCGTCCTGTAAGTTTTGTAGTAATCCTATTTTAAAGCGCTAATGGATTCAATGATCTTTGGGCCGTAACTAGAGTTTGAATGCCCAAAACATGTCAATCAGGAGTCGTCAAAGATGAAAGGTCGTACAGATATACAGATACATTTTCCAGGTTTAGACACTCACTTCACAAAGCCTCGAGTTTTCATTGGGTTTCCAATTCAAGCGCTTGACTTTCTGGGCCCAAGCCTGGCGAATCCCGGTATCTTTCGGAAAACGATAGAGATTGGTCCGATTGGTGCAAAATCCACCGCAGAACAAGAAATGGTTAGGGTTTTCACAAATCACAATCTACAGACGACAACCCGCATTTGACGTTGGTATTTCCATTGAGCGGGTTAAATTGAGCAATTCGGAACTGATGAGATTTAGAGATACACAACCTCAGCAAAGTAAATCTTGCATCATATTTGTTAGGGTTTGGACGGATCAAATTATGAAAATAAATCCCAAATCATGTTAAGAACGATATCATTTAGCAGCCTTATCACTAATAAACTCATATTTGAGTAGATAATCAACCATAAAATGGATTAATAAACAGCGATATTTCTGCCTGGGCTGGCTGTCCCTCCCCTCTACTTTTGAACACATTGAGGCTCACAGCCAAACAAGATTTGACTCAAGCGGCTAGCTAGAAGCGTCTTTTCTCTCACTACTACTCTATTTTGATGTAATCTAAGTGATTAAACACACTTATTCAAACTCCTTTAAACCATGTGTTTCTTTACAAAAGAGTCGCTCTGTTTCTTCGACACAGAAAAACATGTTTAGCCGTCTTGGCATTTGAGCACTTACCCAGAAATAAAACTACCGTTAGACAGTCTAAGAGGTGTAGCTTTTGTATCTATATTTATTGGCGAGTCGTGATTGATATTGATTTGAAATCGAAATTGAACAAACTTTTGAGGTTAAGCAATCAGCGTTGTTATTCAAGTATGTCGTTTATAAATATTCAATCACATTATTGTAAAAAGAACCGATCAATCGAATCATGACGTCTTCCATAACTCAAGATTAAAGTCATGAGATCAAGTAATGCTCAAATCCGTTCGAAAATGAAGTTTCCTTTCCAGCAACGCTTGAACCGAATTAACTCGAACGGCCATTTTCTTTTTTAGGAACGATTTCGAAAACAACTTCAAAGAGTTCTCATTAAACCTCCATCCTTCGCAAGAAATGATGAACCAGGCCTACAAAGATATCATGACTTATCTGAATTGGACCTCGGCTGCCATCCTTTATGAAGATGAATATGGTCTCATCCGTCTTCAGGATCTGGTCCGATCGCCACCTTCTCGGAACATCGAGCTCTACATTCGTCAGACTGTGCCTCGCAATTACCGGTAAAAGTGCCACCATTAGCGGGGTCCAACCCCTTCCCATTCACCATGTGGTAATCAGATTAAGAACCCTTCTCATGTTGTTTGCAGAGCTGTCTTAAGAGAGATCAAGAAAAAGGGAATCACGAATATCCTCGTGGATACTGACCCTGTCAACATGAAGTACTTCTTTCGGTAAGTACTATGACTTTCTATTGGAAGCTTCAACAATCTTTCAAATGATTGCGTTTCCATCTAGTTTTGGAATCACTTGAGTAGAATATAAAAAAAGTAACACTACATTTTTTAAATGCTTGACTTACATCTTGCAAAGGTCATTTGGATGTACCAAATGCTTTGCACGTAGTTGCAAGAAGCAACTTTAAAACAAAAACAAATGTGGGTTTTTGCCTGAAAGTTAATGGACGAGAAAAGATTCGGTAAAAACTCCTTTAGTATTTTATGCCTAATTACAAAAGGGTGAGTTTGATTTTGCAGAGCTTTGATATTACTTCAATACTTCAGTACTTCGGTACTTCAAATTGGGTCCACATTCTCCCTAAGAGGCGTCATTGGGAAGGGCTGAATGAAGCTGGAATTGAAGATTGAACATATGTCACATGACGTGCGAACAATACTTATACGTGGAAAGAAATATTTCAGACGTGCATTCGTGTTCACAAGACAAAGACTTTTTTCACGTTTGGCCTTAATCATTTGCCCAAATATGGCATTTTTCTCTCGTGTTAGGGTTTCAGGGTTGATAAGTATTTTCATTTTTAAAAGATTAACATCTTTTCATCAAATTGTACCTATTTGGCGTGATAACTTCACAATTTTCTCGCCCTTTACACACATCTCGGTCGAGCATTTTTTTCATACATTTCTTAATATGTACATGCAAAGATTTATTATTCAGAAAGCCTTAAACATTCAATTCAAAAATTCTTGTCGTGAGTTCCTATGTCCGAAAAGACCTTACATCAGCTCAATAATGCTCTACCTAAACATATGAACTTGTAGGCTCTTATTTCCTTATTCATATTTATCCTGATCACTACTTTCAGCCATCTACATTTACTGTAACTGTCTAACCGGTCATTTCGTTCCCTTTTCTTGCTATTACAAAGAACATTTTCAGGCACTACCTAATAACTTCCCATTTTTACCAATGACCCTGCCCACCAGTGTTACCTAAATAACCAAGTTCGTGGTTAAGAGCTAGGGCATAATCTCTGCATTTTTCAATACTCTCCTGCATTAATATCGTACCATATCTAAAAAATGATCATCGCTTATATCAACAGGGTCATTCTTCAGCTTCAAATGAACAATCCCAATTATCATTACTCATTCACGTCGTTTGATGTAGAGACGTAAGGAAAATATGAAAATGTTGACAACATCGAACAAAGTTCATGATCGCAGTTCTCATTTTTCGTAAAGTTTCGATCTCGAGGATTTCAAGTACAACGATGTTAACATCACCGCGTTTAGAATTGTGGATTTGGACAATCCACGGGTCAAGGAAGAGCTCTTTGAAATGGAGGCCATTTCCCCCATTGGAACGGCCATTCTGAATCGATCCCAATCCATTCTAACTGAGCCTGCCCTGATTTATGATTCAGTTTACGTGTTCGCCAAAGGCTTGGAAAAGGCCCTTACCGAAGGCCCTGAGCTCTTCATGACGTGAGTGGATTCCGGGCCATTTCTTGTCACATTTTTGGCTCCATTTGTTATCTTCCACTTCCAGAACCCTCTCTTGTGAAGAGGAACTTCCGTGGAATGGGGGATCCACGTTGCTTAAGTATATCTCCTCTATCGAGACCGAGGGTCTCACAGGGCCAATTAGGTAAGATTAAGCACTTCGGCAGCCTTTCTACTGCTCATAGGTTTGAACACTTCAAAACAAAACGTCCGAAATGATTGTGTTGAAACTCTCAAAACCTAGTCCAGTGACTAATTATTTGAACTAATCGTTTTAAGCTTCTCCGACAACAAGAGATCCGATTACAAGTTGGATTTGCTGAAACTTCGTGAACATAAGATGGTAAAAGTAGGAGAATGGAACCCAAGACAAGGATTGAACATCACTGATCCATATGCCTTCACCCAAGGGCGCCCACCTAATATCACGTTGAGGGTCATGACCAGAATTGAGCAACCTTTTGTGACCTTCACTAAGATAAAAGATGGCGCTGAACCCATCGGGAACGACAGATTTGAGGTATTTACACAAAATAAGTGAGCACATAATAATATGCAATACTCAATTGGTGTTGGATGAAATATTTCAGGGTTTTTGCGTGGATCTCCTGGAACATATTGCAGAGCTTGTTGGGTTCAATTATGTTATTGAGTTGATTCCAGACAATAATTATGGGGCTTTGGATCTGTCAACCGGAGAATGGAACGGATTGGTTCGAGGTAAAAGTTGTTTTGATACATAAAATGGCTCTTTTCTTTTCAAAGCCCTACACTTCATATTTCAGAGCTAATGTACGATAATGCCGATTTGGCCATGGGTGCCATGACCATTAACTTTGCCCGTGAGGCTGTGATTGATTTCACTAAACCTTTCATGAATCTGGGCATCTCTATTTTGTACAAAATCCCAAGCGGAAAACCTACCCGCCTCTTCTCTTTTATGAATCCCTTGGCTGTTGAAATCTGGCTGTGAGTCAAAAAAATCTACAACACCCCAGTTCTTCATGTATCTAATCTTAATTTTTCTCTCCTAATACAGTTACGTTTTAGCTGCGTACATGCTCGTGTCTTTCACTCTATTCGTTATGGCAAGATTTTCACCTTACGAATGGAACAATCCACATCCATGCATCACTGAAAACGAGGTGAAGGAAAACCAATTTTCGGTATCCAATTCGTTCTGGTTCATCACTGGAACCTTTTTGAGACAGGTATATCCCTATGCTGCATAAGATACTTACTGAGTGAATATAATATTCATTGGGTGGTGGTTTCCCTCAGGGGTCTGGCTTGAATCCAAAAGCTGCTTCGACCAGGATTGTGGGAGCGATTTGGTGGTTCTTCACCTTGATCATAATTTCTTCATACACTGCTAATTTGGCCGCTTTTCTCACAGTGGAACGTATGATTACTCCCATTGAAAATGATGAAGATTTAGCTAAGCAAAGTGGTGAGTAAGGTTCTTCTTTGTGATTGAACATTGATTTACAGGGAGAGGGAGGGTTAATTTTCGTTTATCTTTCTTGCTTAGAAATTGCTTATGGAACTTTGAGCGGTGGCTCCACCATGACTTTCTTCAGGGATTCTAAAATTGATGTCTATAAAAAGGTACTTGAAACATGATCTGCTACAAATAGAAAAGAACCCTCAACTTGTGGAGGATCATTTTTCCATCAAATTCCAAAGTTGTGTGACCAATATTTGTCACTTAGTAAAACGAACATCATTCCTAACATGGAGACTTGCTTGCTTCCAGATGTGGAATTTCATGGAGAATCATCAGCCCTCAGTGTTTGTCACCAATTATGATGAGGGCATTAGTCGAGTGAAAAGAGGTGGGTATGCCTTTCTCATGGAAAGCACCATGCTCGATTATGTCGTCCAAAGGGATTGCAATCTCACCCAAATCGGGGGCTTGCTGGACTCCAAAGGCTATGGAATTGCTACTCCCAAGGGCTCCAAATGGCGGGATCACCTATCACTGGCCATCCTCGAACTTCAAGAGAAAGGAACCATTCAAATGCTTTACAACAAATGGTGGAAAAACACCGGTGACGTGTGTACACGACAAGTGAGTTTCCACATTGTTATTAGCATTCTTATAACAAGTGTCGGTTTTATGTCACTGTTACTTACACTGATCAATTTCAACAAGTGCTTTTACTTTTGATCATATCTGAAACTGGACGATATTTCCTTGGACATTAAAGATTTTTCAGGAGACTCCTTGAAGTACAGCAAACAAGATTAGCCACATTGACACAGCCTTGGTATCTTTTATGCTACCTTATTCATAAAGCAGTGACCTCGGGGGCACAATGATTTTTCATAAAAAAGTAGTTTTAATCAAACTAGATCTAAAACTCTATCATTTACACATTTTTTCAGGATAAAAGCAAAGATTCAAAGGCCAATCCCTTGAGTGTGAAAAACATTGGAGGAGTCTTTGTGGTCCTTCTATGTGGCCTTTCTCTTGCCATCGTGGTCGCAGTTTTGGAGTTCTGTTGGAACTCGCGAAAGAATGCCCAAAGTGACCACCAAAGTTTATGTTCAGAAATGGCCGAGGAACTTCGCTTTGCCATGAGATGTCGGGGAGCCCGACAAAAGCCCGCTCTTCGAAGAAGTTGTTCCCGATGCTCGCCTGAAAACACGTAAGCAATATTAACATTTACTGGTGCTTTAGGCCATCCTGACAAATCAATGTGGGATTCCTCATTTCAGTTACGTCCCCTCGTCTTTGGAGTTTTCCAAGGCTCTCAATGGAAGTGAGAAGACTGTTTATTCCGGAGCTTTTGGCTTCAATGACATGATTGCTCACGCTCATGGCGAAGGCGAATCTTTGACCAATGGACAAGCTCATCATGACCATATCTATGACTGAGTATGATAAAATATACAGGATTTTTGTTTTCCTTTTTTTAAAGGTTGATCTTGTCAGAAAGGTTTATAAAATGGACTTCGTTGTGTGCGGTCAAGGGATCAGAGCAGCGAGCTTCTAGCTAAAAGGTATCAGCTCCCGCCCGGGTTCGAACCGGAGACCTTCTGCGTGTAAAGCAGATGTGATAACCACTACACCACAAGAGCTGAACAATGTTGGAGGAATTACGTTTATTTATTGAAACAATGCCTAAATCGTGATACCTAAAACTGGAATGCCAACAAGACCAAAGCGGGGCACCTTTTTGCACAAAAACTGAAACTGAGCTGAAATAGTATCCTTGGATAGGATTTGAGGAATACCAAGATATCTCAGAGAGCTCATTTGAAAAATCTGGGTCAAAATGTGGCTGATTATTATATTCAAAATTGAAAAGGTGACCAAATCTCAGCCCCGTTTCAAAATATGAGGCAGGAAAGGGGGCACAGTAAAACTAGACATTTTCTCCATACATGTAAGAAGAAAGCAGAAAAGTCAGAATCCTCCTTCAGCATCGTACAAAGGTAAAAACTGAGGCAAATCATTTTGTTCGTTTTTCTCCTCACATGGACTGTAAAACTAGTGAAATGGATAAAGAAATGACCCAATCCCCTCCTTCTTGATTGGTTGGTTATTCTTTTTACGCAAAAACTGTGCGCAAAAAGTTCCCCGCGTTAATACTGGATCAGACCTGAGATTTGGAAAGTGAAAGAGTTGTCTCGCAAGTGGTGGCGGATTTCGTCTTCAATGACATGACGATTGCTGTGAACGAGATTGGGCAGATTATTGGCATTGGAAAACCCTCAAGTGTTGTTGGTATTCTGACAAAGAATAAGGATTTCATTGGTCAACGTGCGACTTTGAGAGTGCTCCATCAAATTCAGTTGGATAAACTCGGAAGGATGGGTGTCAGAGACCACTTGTGGGTCTGGATTGAATATTGGTTGGAACACAGAGGACAAAGTGTAGGGGGAAGAGATTCATCATTGGAATGGTCTGAGGTTAACTCTGGTGCTCCTCAAGGAACTGTTCTGGGGCTAGTGTTGTTCCTGATATTCGTGTATGATATTGTTGTATCTCCTGAGTCATCTTTGCACCTCTTTGCCGACGATGCCAGACATACTTTTTCAACGTGATGTGGATTCCCTTGGACAAGTGCGAATTGAGTGAACTTAAGCGTTGAAAGGCTTTGCGGAAGAAAATCCCCACGTTCATTCTAGATTGGTCTAGTTACTAAAATAAGGCACGGTGTTACTCCCTTTACTGATCAAGTTTTTTTTGCAAATGCCAAGACTTCTGATAATGATTTTCGTTGTTATTGAAACAAAAGGAACAACTTTTGTCAAAAATCATCTTGGATTCTAGCGCAGATTAGAATATTAATCCACTTAAAACCTTCAAAAAGATGACATTTTTTAAAATGTAATCAATAGATGCTGGGAGTAACCTTACTAACGTTTCCAATTAAAATTTTATTCAATCCATGGAGCAAACGATAAGATATCTCGTTTTCAAAGATTGCATTTGCATCAAATTTGACTACAATTTGCTCCTGATGTATTTTAAAGCAATTGCCAAGAAATATAATAAGCTTTTCCTATGCTTAAAAGATAAATGGAAATATTTCACTTTTCTGAAGCAAGTAAAANTTAAAGCAATTGCCAAGAAATATAATAAGCTTTTCCTATGCTTAAAAGATAAATGGAAATATTTCACTTTTCTGAAGCAAGTAAAAAACCCGAAAATAGTTTGCAATATAACTAAAAACGTTCACAATTGTAATGCCATACTTGTCAATCGCAACTTTAATCAAGATTAATCTTGAATTTCGACATAATTCTATTAACTTTGAACAAAAACATCGCTAGTAAGTAGAAATTATTTATTGCAAAGAGTGACAATTGGGAAAATAAAATTGTCGCATGTCTCGATCAAATATTTTAGGAACATGATAGGATAGTGTAACTTTTAGCACTGAAGTAAAATAAAAGGCAATCTTGCATGTTTTGTAAGTTTTAAGCCACATTTTTTGCTACTTTTTGTTTTTAAAGGATTGTTAAGGAAAATGGAGAAATGTTATTTCTTGTCGTGTCATTGAAAAAGACAGTCATATTCCTTGGGAATAACTGGAAACATAATTAGGCCATTTTTCGATCTTTTAAGGCGTAAAAGGCAACCTTTAAGTTGTAATAAGTAAGCATGTGCTAAATAGAAGTTTATGAACTTTTACGTCAATACATAACTAAGAGTATGCTTAATATTGATTGACTACGTTTTTGACAATGATGAATTTTAATGGGCTTTAAATGATTTGACAAACAAAAACATAAATAGATGGTTTACCATTTGAGCAAACACTTAACCAGAAAATAGAACCACCGTGACGGGAAAGGCTATATCTGCAAAGATGAGCTTGTCTGTGATTATACGTCTTCTTGGTGGCAAAAATCTTATTTCCTAGGGGTTCCACAATAGCAAGCTGTTCCGTTTGATATAAAAATGTAACGCTCTGTTGGATTTTGAATATCAATTCCAAAGCATTATTGTCTTTAAACGACAACGCTTAGAGAAGCTCATTCTCTCCTTCTCTCCAATTCTCTGCTATTTGAAAAGTTACACTGTCCGATAATCTAAGATTTAAGTTCAGCCTCCCCTATTGCTTCATTTCGAGCTTCACCTCAAAATTTTTAAGAAAATAGGAAAGGCACCTGTCTGTTTGCGGTCAAACAAATCTCTATACGTTGAAGATGAAGCAAAAAAGAGTAAGAGTAAAAGGATAGTTCATTGTGGATTTTGACTGCATCTAATGTATAACAATGATCCGACTGATGGATGCCCACCCTACCGTCAGAAACCGCGAGCCAGGCCAAGACAGTTCTTTGACAGCCATCCATGTGTTTGAAAAACTTGTATGCCTGACTTGCTCACAGCGCACTCTCTTGGCCATGCTCCATCTGTGCATGCTTTTAAGCCGATTCCCAGCCATAACGTCATTCAATTGGCAGCTGGATCGTTCGAAATGCTAAAGTGTTGCTGGAAGCTGCTAGTGCATTCAGTTTGGGTCTCTCAGAGTCTTCAAGGTTTGCAAAGATAAGCTTAAGACTGGCAATAAACGGCTAAGTAATTAACATGTTGCTACATTCTTACGCCTTGATAAAAAATGTATGTGTGAACTAAACAAAGGGCAATCTTTGCTGAGAATCAGTTCTTCAAATTTTCTGCCTTAAGCTAAATGACCTTATTGATCATTTTGTTGCTGAATTGAGCCGTTAAGGTTTATTAGGAGATTCAAACAACGGCAAATATTTAAGTATAACATTTTCATTTCTTAAGGTCTAGCTTCGTTGAAGGGTTTGGAAAGCAATAATGGGATCTATTTCGTGAAGTTAACTATAAACACAATAAATGAAGCACATAAATAGTTTCAGGTTTGGCAACGCTATTCTGAAATGTAAACATCTCACTGATGTGTTGACTCAAGGATTTGAAGCCAGATTCAACAACTGACGCAAAGTTCTTGACCAGATAGTGGCGTCATTTGACTCAAACGACATCTAATATTTGCCTCACTTTCAGGAGTTACCATAATGATCATTAATGGAGAAACAAAAAGTCTTCTTACCAAGAGTTTCAAAGCCATCTTGTTGCATAATTATGTAGACCAATTCGTCCCCTTAGTTTCAAGGTATGAATTTGCCCAATTAGAGAAACATATAAAGCCACCATTTGACATTCATCACGGTCGTCCACCAAATGCAAATGCATTTTTTTTTTCACCTTTATCACTCTTGATTTGTATGCATGTTATGTCTTGTGCATTTTTTTACCATTTTGGCTCAAAAAAGGTTTTGCCTCAATTTTGCCCTTTTTCCCGAAAAACATCTAAAAAACTCAAACATGCATAACAATTTTCCTCATAGCATTTCATAACATTTGCCTTTTCTTGTTTCAAATGACTTTTTTTTTCGCTTTTTGGACAACATTTCTTGTTTGGACAACTCAACCGTTCAAGTTTTCATCTCTTCCGCTTCCAAAAGCAAATTTCTCCAAATACTATTTCAGTACATGGCCAAAGTATCTAGTGGAAGAAAGGAAGAAAGCATAAAACAATTGATGCAAGCCTCAAGCACAAATTTTTTGCCAAACTGCTTTTGTTCACAACAATATTAAGACTTTATTTCGAAAGCTAGCTAGCATGGTTTGATTTTTTTTGGACTTCGTTGCGTGGCGCTCACTAGATAAGAAATAAGGCCTGTTAAAATCCTTCAGTAGAGTAGAGTGTTTGTGGAGAAAGCTTGTTCCCCTTTCTATCGCATTCTCTTGAATCTTTGTGGGAAGAAGTGATGTATAATGATGGGTATCAACCTGCATTAAATATACCAGTTCAATTTGTACCATTCTCCTCTTCCCCTCTGATAACAATGCACTTCATATTTCTCTTTTTGTTTCACCCTTTTGTCCACGATCATGCAATTTAGCTTATCATGTCATTTTGTTGCTTTATAATGCTGCTAGTGGCTCATTAAAAAAGAGTAAATTAAGCTAGAGTTGTTTGCAGTTTTTGCCTTCTTTGTTGGAATTTAATTTCATTTTTTCAGATTTTATAATATAATGAAGTCCAACTCTCTTCTTTCTCGGGCTCCTTCATTGTTCAATTTGCTTCCCTCAAATATTCGTAGGGCATATGTAGGCGTTGATCCAATAACAGGATTTAAGTCAGACTTGGACAAGTTTTTGACTAAAATTCCGGATCAACCTTATATTCAAGGATTGGCCAGATCAGCCAATTCTAATTCGTTGGTCGATCAAATAATATATATAAGTAAAAGTCAAATAAAATGAATAATTTTCTCGTCTTGAACTGCTGGGATTCCAATCCCGGTAGCGGTAAGGAAGTCCGCAACCAAAAAATAAATAAAAAGGTTTGGACAGTCCTTGTAATCATACACTCGTTGCACATTTAAAAAAAATCCTTCCGTTATCTTTTAATTACGGCACAAAATGCAAGAGATAGCCATGAAATAAGCATGGCAGAACTTTATTGCTGCAACCCATTTGACTTCAGAGGCAGATTTTGTAGAATCACACACTTTTTACATAAAAATATTCATGCCTGTCTTTTATATAGTTTGATTCAAGTGCACAATTCCCCCGCTCCTGCTCTGGTAATGATAGTTTTCTAATTTATGTTATTCCTATAACAGAGCTGATAGATAACACTTTCGTCAGAAGTCGCCACTTCAAATTCCAGTGCTTTGCTTCACTGGCTTCAAAAGCTTGACTCGACCCATCAGCACCTCAGTTCTAGGGGTGATACTACAATGTACACAACTGCCTCACCCTAGTGTTGGTGTTTGGGGCGAAGAGCTGTTGCACCATGAAACTGTAAAATATATTTTAAACAACACAAGATTCTGTAAGTGCTACAACAACAACAATTATATGAAGCAGATCCAAAGTACTGTATGTATCGTGCGATACACTGAAAAGAAAGGGACATTGGGTCATGTTAGTCCCATGACACTGTCTTTCTTATTCAGTTCGTTTTGTTTTTGATTGAGACGTCATTTTTGGCTTTCAATTGAGATAAGTTGAGCTTGTATTGTCGAAGATAAAAACACGAGTTTTTCCTCATGCATGAATTTGTTCACTTCAGCTGCAAAAGAAGGTAAATGCTACTTAAATTTCCCGCTGGAATGATTCATAAAACATAATCCTCTAAAACAGATTTATTGGGTCGTGTAAGTACCTACCATATTTTTGTATGGCTAGCTTTAAATGAGGACTCTAGGTTTCTTTTTTTTAAGAATCAAATTAAAAACTACACGAATTCTAAATTATTTGCCTAGTTCAGTGATTGTTAGTGTCTCATCATACTTTGAAAGTGGTCTGTATATGGAGAAAATTGACATTTAGGGACGACAACTGTTTGCCAAATTTACAGTGTCATACTCATTTGTACATAGTGTTTACAGAGAAACAATGTTCTTGATCTTCATTGGAAAACTCAAGATTTATTCTTTTTTTCCTCTGCTTTTCATGGTCCAAATAACTCCAAGTCTTAAGAAAAGGGCGGAACATTACGATCAAACAAACTGAACCTCTTTCAAGAGAGTACTGTTAAATAAGTGAAGAGCTTGGAAGATTGAGAGTTGCCAGAAATGAAACCACCGGGGGATGACAAGAGCAATCAACTAACGAAAAGAGGTAGAGGAAGACCACGGAAGGATCCCCAAGCTCAGCATTCAATAGAAACCGCTAGTACCACAATGGACAAAAATGGAAATGTTGTCGGGAAAAAGGCTGTGGAGAAGTCGCCAACCAATTTGCCAAAAGGGCAACGGGCAAAAAAGCAAACGCCAAGCGAGAATTTCTTCAACTTAGAGCCACCAGAAATGGAAAAAGTGAGGAATGTTGTTGGGTCTTGGAAGTCCAATTTCCCACTACATGATGCGTTCAAGGATTCTGTGATTTATGTTCTTGAAAAGTTCAGCTCTCGAAGTGAGTACCCAAATCCTGGTGCTGAACAACCAAATTCAGTTAGTACAGCATCAAACTCTTTGTTATTCAGATCTCCTGCCCTAGTTCGTTGGTGGATCACATACTAGTATATGATTTAAGAGTAAAAAATGAATTCAATTTTATCCGTCTTGACCTGCTGAAGATATAGTCTTGCCCTTTTCATTTCATTGTATTTCATAAATTTTCTTATTGCCTTGTCAGAATAACACATTTTTTCGTATTTGTTGAAGCACTCTTCATACATCTGTACAGTGCAGAGCCTTCATGGCTTGAGTTTATTTTCCGCAGTTTTCGGTGAAAAATCGGGACTGGCGTTATGAGCTTTTTGCACTTTCAACAAACGCACTAGAAATACGTAATTTAATTTATTACGCATTACGATGGCAATGTGAAATCCTCATCGACTTCAAAGTTTCTTTTGGCAAGAACTGTGTTTTCACTTGCACTCATTTTTACAAAACAAAGCTTATTTTTGTCACGAAAGTGTTCCAAACCTGAGCCTTTAATGTCGAAAAATTATTGAAAGCCAGTCTAGGTGCCGATCTCAATAATGGACATGTGGCATTTTCATGCGAACTCTACGTTGGTTTGGTGTGACTTTCATCAAATCGTTTTTTTCTTCCGCCCATCTGCAGGACAGCCAATAAACGAGCTTTAATTTCTTCTCATTCTGGCCTTTTTTAGATCCTGATGAGAGCTTTCATTACAAGTTCTATGGGTCTTTAGTGACTTGCTCTTACTCACCTCTCAAATTGCCAGACTTGGATATGGCCTTTGTGATGGACTTTGCCAAGGGCGAATTCAAAGACCTTTTGAAGCTTCAAATGGTAGAGAATGGGTATATTTGTGGTTTGGCCAATAATGACGATTGTGTTAAGGAGCACCAATTGAAACTAGCAGACTTTTGGAGACAGAGGATTCGACGTGAGATGTATCTCGCTTGTATTTCCGAGCTTCCCTGTTAACAAAACTTGTATTCTCACTTTAACCTATAGGTGTTAAAAGCAAAGATGAATGCAGTATTTTCAAGGAAAAAGACGGAAAATGGTACTTGAATGCTTCTGCTTTACGAGCCATGTTAATGGGATGGAAAGACAAATTCGGCTTGATTGAAGGTAGGTAGACACAAAGACATATTTGTAAAAGTGGTGGATCATCAATTTTTATGGAAAACTTTTTTGCATTTTACAAGTTATTTCTAAAGAGCATTCATTGAAGTGTTGATTTCATAAAAAAACTCGCCCCAACATAACATTTCCATTTGAAGACTGATTAGAGAATTAGTAAAGAACTGTATAATCCCCCCCTTTCTGAGTTGATTTATTTGACAATTTCCTTCATACCCTGCCAAATTCTTTACATTATATCACTTCAATACATTGGTTGAATGGACCTTTAAACCATTTTCAAACGTATAATTAGGGTTACGAATTTTTTTACCATACTTTCTTTTCATTCAAACCTATTTTATTCTAACACAAACTTTCTTTTCTTGATACATCAGTCTGAAGTCAAAATGCCATTAATTCAGATTTCTTTTCAGCCAAGATTCCATCCTCTGGCTGTTCACTATCCTTTTCATTTGATATCAATCCAAGGTAAATTGAGTGAATTATTAATTAATTATCTTCCCTCAAGATTTGCACAAATACTTGACGCTCATTGCAACCAATTAAACCTATATCATCTAATAATAAACTTTTAGGTCACATGGTAAACCTTCCTCCGTGGAGAAATTCATGAAAGATATGAGATACAAAAGTCAACGATGGGAAGTCAGGACCTTGCAATTTAAAGAACTTGGACTCCCCTTGTGGAAACTCCACGAAGACCTTTGCATCGACGTGGACTTGTCTATTCTGATTAATGTCACCTTCTCCAGTCTACCCCAAGAATGGCAGACTTGGACTACCCGAACCCCTTCCAAATTTTGGCCTTCAGAAGATGTGATTAAAGAGCTAAAGGCCGCGCATGTGTTGCTTTCCCCCAGGTGTTCCCCAGTGGATGGTAAAATGGATCAAGATTTCTGTCCTACATTTGACCAAGACATTTTGCTGAAGGACATTCCCAATGGGATTTCGACCTTGAGTCTGCTCAAATCCTTACTGATTTCTTTCGCCGAGAAGTCCAAAGACCGACCAACTGTTAAATCAAACACTTTGACTCAAGTTATTCTTTGGGTTCAGGAGTGTCATTCCGTTGGTCGCGATATAATGGAGATATTTCAGGATCCTATTCCTCCAGGGACAAATAAGAAACCTGCCACTGCCAACCTTCAGAATGAAGTGATGCTATTGAAATGTCTTTCCCTTCTCAAAGAGAGTTACAAGAACGGAAAGCGATTGCCCAACTTCTTCAACCCAAAGATCAATGTCTTGGACTTTGATGCCAAGACGGACACTTTCAGCCAATTGGGTCGAAAACCGGTTCTATTGAACCAATTACAGAAAATCCACGAAGCGAAACCTCAATCCTGTTACGACATCCTCACCATTGCCAAAATTATATTTCTGACAGATGGCGATCTTCTGCTTAAATCAAAAGAGCCTTTGAGTGCTAAACGTCTCCAATCATTTGTGAAAAGACATCAGCCCGATTGGATAACCAATGAGGAAGCCAAGTTGGACAACGAAGAGTCCAGCCTACCTGATCAAAGTCATCAGCTTTTGAAGTTAATCAAAGAGATTATTTAAACCCATATTATGATTACTATTATGTGTCCCCTTTTTGTTTATTCCACCTTGAATTTACATACGTATATTGTAGTGGTCTTAGTCAATAGAAAATGTGATGAGCAAATTTCGAGACACTTTCGCACTTGGATGGTCTTTTAATTCCCCCTTCCTTTTGACGGATTGGGTCTTCAGGTTGTCCAAAATGACCACTTGTTGCTCCAGAGAATAACACCTTTTCACCTTAAAGTACTTGAGATCATTGTCTAAGTATAGGTAAAGAAGTCGACAAACAACAAATCAGAAAATACATTTTTTACATATTTTTATGGCCTTTCTTAGCCCATTTGCCAGTGCAAAAAAAGACTACAATTCTACCATTTAAACGAGTTTATCTTCATTTCATGTTCACGGTGGTATCCACAACATTAACAACAATCAAAAACATTTTGTTCAAATAGTAAGGCTTCTAGCTGTTTTTTTTGTTAACAACTCTAAATGGTTTTTCATGTAGTTAGTTATCAAATTTTCTCAATCTCAATGTTTAAAGAAGTACATAGGTTATTGCACATAAATGCGTCTAAGTCTTGAACAGACTTTAAACAGCCACTATTTAAATTGATGGCTAATTGCATCTATGGTAAGTTTCTTGAAAACGCGACCAAGCAAGGGCAGTTTTAGTTTGCTCAAAGGGAGCAAAGACTGATAAAGTATAGTTCTAGTCCTAGGTTAATGAATAATTCAATCATTTCTCCTGATCTAGTGGCAGTCTTCTTACAATCACCTAAAGTTGTAGCCAAACAAGTTCACGGCATTGTCTTCGGTAATTTAGATTTGAGTGAGGCTTTTATTTATAGATCGCACTTAATTCAAAGATTGTGCCCGTATAAGATGGTAGATTTTTTATATATTGAAGTGAAAAATCAATCCTTGAACTGCATTTCTATAGATTGACATGAAAGGTCAATTCTGGAACTACATTCTTTACACAACGACATAAAAAGTCAACCTTTGAGTTGTACTTTCATTTTGTTTTCACAATTTGACACATTATTTTTTACACACTGTCATGCGAGGTCTGTCCTGGGACTGATTTTTTGTACACAGGGACATGAAAAGTTAACTATTGAATGGTACTTACATTATCTGTTTACACTTTAGCACTATATTTGACACGTCATCATGCATAATTAATCTGTGACTTGCATGTTCATCACTTGTTTTTACACATTGACATGAAAATTTCATCTTTGTATTGTACTTTCATTTTCTTCTTTAGATTGCAATTTCATCATTACTTTTTTTCACGCAATCAAGCAAAGTCCACATTTAAACTACTTACTCATTTCTTTTTTTATGCATTGACAAACAAATCCTTGAATTCATTCATTTACATATTGAAATAAACAATCAATCTTTGAATTGGACTCTTTTGCACATGAGCATGCAAAGTCAATCGTTGAATTGTATCTTTATTTCCATTACGAAAAGTCAATCCTGGAAATGCTTCCATGATTATTGAAAGCAAGGCTATTTGAGGGATCCTAATCAAAAATACTGTGAACCTGAACATGACTATGGAGAAATATTAATGATATATAATAATATGTAATATGTATTGTAACTTGAGCTGGTATTGATTCTTGATCATATCAATTTGTAACATTCTAATCAATTAGTTAATTGTAGTCTCTCAGAAGTGAACGCAGATCACGCCCCAGGAGCCATTAACTTCCCAAAAATTAAATTATAAACGAATTTCATCATTACATTTGAAGAGAGGGGACAAAAGTTTCTTCTAAATTGGTCTTTTGTTATGATTGAGCCAGGCTTGCCGTTTTGAGTTGCACAAATATATCAACAATCACTAAGACAACAACCAATGGAGTTGCGTTCGCATTCAGAAATTTGGGAAAAACAGGCCATCTTTTGAGGTTATTGTATTAGTTTTTCTGTTTGGTTTGTGAATATTTTAGATGATGCCCTTGTTAATTAATTGTTAATTCAAGACATGCGGAACTATTCTATGTCCTGAAAATAGATTACTGGCAGCACTAGCCACATTCATTGTTCAACTCAAATTTTAGTAAAATTTACAGGTATATTAGTGTTGGTACTGAGACCATCCTGGAGGTGATGATTGAAACTGAGTTGCCTTGTCCAGTGCAGAAATCATCAACATGCTTAGTTACTACCCTTAAAAGACATATCTTCTGAGTATCACGGGTCGGCTGTTTGACCTGCTCTCAGCCAACGTCCATCAATAATTTGTTTTCGGAATATACGTCTTTCTATGCTTTGCTTAGGCTTGTGCTATTTTATTTCTGATACCCGCAATGACATTTGGTAAAGTATATTTTTTGTTTCGGTATGTCCCGGACAAAGTTGGAAATGCATGAGATTTTTTGTTTCGCTTTTTGTATTAACGATTGGGAAGAAAATGTCGAAATGGAAGGAATTGGTGCATGAAGAAAAACATTTTTAGTAAGCATGTGAGCCATTGAAATCCATGACGCTTTGAAGAAGGCGTCTGTTATAAATGGGGTTAGACGTCTCCTTCACGCAATATTTAGCCCACGTCTTGGCAAACTCCGCATGTAGGCTTTCATGGGCTTGTTCGGCAAATCGCTCAATTCCTTGACCTTGACGTTGAGCTACGAAAGTAACGAGGTGATCCAAAATGATGTGCACTTTTGGAATGAGTGCCATGCCGCTTAAAGACCAAGCTTCTCTGAAGACCTTCACGTAAGAATTTGAGGACAGGGTATCCACTGTTTCGGATGAGAATTCGCTATTGATCCGTGGAGATGGTGAAGAAAGAGCTGAACTTTCTGTTGGCCTCAACAAGCGCTTCTCTTATGCCCGGTTCAACATTGACATGGCCACCAAAAATGCTCACGATCTTGAGTAAAGAAGTATCACTCACACCTGTGGCTTTCTTAGCCTGAAGCACGGCCTCCTTTGTGATGATCTTGGAACTGTCTTTAGCCATCTTTCGAAAATGCTTATTTCTTGGAACCAATGATGTTTGGCTTCCCCTTGTGCTCAAAGACACAGATTGGCTCTCCCTCACTTGACCAAGCACCACATCCGACGCCAAAACCTCCAAAGTTTGTGGCGGGATCATCTTTCGAACGTTTTCTCGCTGAGTGGTGAGAGTGCATGGGTGACGGCAGCCCTGATAAATCAGAGCAAAGCACTTCAAGCAAAACGTCCCACGTGTACGCCCTCTTCCACTGGTGCCCTCTGGCTTTGGATCATCCTTTGGGTCCTTACTTGCTGGCCGACCAGGCTTACGTTTTTTGATCTTGCCACGACTGGAAGTTAGTCCACATCGCCCATAGCGTTCACAAAGGAAGCATTCACATTTGAATTCGCCTCGAAAAGGGCGGAAACTCGACATGGCGGAATAGTCGGAAAATTCCGGCAGGATTGGGCCAAAGTCAAGTTTGGCAAAGCGCCGTAATTTTTGTGAGCAATTGGCACATAGGCCACATGGGAGTCGTGGATCTTTGATAGAGTAGCCTTCGACAATGTATTGGCTCACTAGCTTTTCAAAGATGAAGCTAGCGATTGGAACCGAACTCCGATCCAGGCAAATAAGACAGAGACCGGCACGAGCTCTATCATGGCCCTCCATTTTCGTCCATGTGTACGTGGGCAACAAGGATCAATGTAGGGTTCCTAGCTTGAGACCAGAATTAAACCAGTGCAAATTGCTTTCTGATTTAGAATTTAGATTATTTTCTTTCAAGGATGTACCCTCTACGGTTTTATTGAATAACGTAAAAAGCCAGTAAATTTCTCGAGTTAATCGAGAAAATGAAATAAATGTTCATATAATTACTACTCAAACAGTGTGCAGCCATCTTCTTCATTATGTTTGTGACAGCTGAATTAGCAGTCCTGCCTTTCCAAAATAAAATACACATGGGAAGGAAACTGAGGCACCATGAATATTTCTTTCAACTTTGGATACCTTTTAATGCTTTAACCGATCACAAAATTAACTTATGGAACCAGCTAGGGGAATGCACTTTGGCTCCTCTATAAGAGCATGATGGTAAAATTCGTTTATAATTTATTTTCTGGGAATTTAATGGCTCCTGGGGCGTGAGATGCTACTACACCTTCCCATCAGTCTGAAAGACTCATAAAATTGTTCACTTATTTTTTTCGTTCCTTTGGTCGTCCTCTTCCTCTCAATTGTCCCAACTTCGGGTCTTGCTTGGCTTCGGCTGGCTTCAACAGGTTGACGTGAACTTATTTGGTTTTGCCTTGGTCTCCTTCAATTAGCACATTGACTTCGCCAGCCAATTCCGTAATCCTGAAAGGTCCATCCCATTGTTGTGCTAATTTCTTCGACACCCCTTTTCCATATTGAAATTTCTTCATGTACACCAAACTTCCAATTGTGTATGCCGAGGGTTTGGTCTTGAGTCTCCGGTCATATTCGTTCTTTCGTTTGATCGCCGCATTCTTTAAGTGTTGACGTACACTCACTCGATCATCCATGATATGTTGATGTAACCCCTTGAAATCAACAAACCTGGGGTTCTTCAATTCCAACTTCACATCAAGTGGTAATCGTAATTTGCGGCCAAATACAGCTTCATGCGGCGACATCCCTATGGCTTCATGTATTGTAGCCCGGTAGGCCGTTAATGCACTAGGCATTTTGGCCCAATCACTTTGATCTTCCCGTAGCATCATTCGCAAGAGATTCATCAGTGAACGATTTAACCGTTCCACTGAGTTTGCTTGGTGATGATATGGCGTGATGAAGTAAGTTCTTGTCCCCAACTCACCCAGGAATTCCGTAAAAACACGTGACTCCATATCTGACCCTCGGTCAAGGACGCCTTCATTGGGGACACCATACCTGTTAACAATGTCCTCTCTGATTCACTCGACCAATACTGTTACACCTAATGCTTGAACTGGCTTTGCTTCAGCCCATTTGGTAAATACATCCATCGCCACTAATATACATTTGCAACCAGCCGACATTGGTAGTGGCCCAATGACGTCTATGGCGATCTTTTGAAATGGCTCCATCCCACTCTCATCTGCCACCACCATTGGCGTTGGGCCTGGCACTGGCAAGAAGTCTTTGTACCGAGCACAGTGTGTGCATCTTCTGGCCCATTTCTTCACGTCATCAGTCATCTTTGGACAAAAGAATCGCGTTCTTGCACATTCCAATACCTTAGTGGGACCGACATGTCCTAACTTGGCATGAAGCTCTTCCCAAACCTGCACTCTGATTGTTCTAGGGACCACCACACATAGTCTCTCATCAGAATTGTAGAACAATGTCCCATCTTTCCACTGAAACTTGTTCGGCTGCTCACTGGCAAGGTCTTGGATCTCAACATCTTTTGCCTGCTCTCTCTTTAGTGTCTCCACCCCTGATGAGATCTGGGCCACTGCAGTCCTTGATAGGCAATCTGCATCATCATTGGCGGTCCCCGGGATGTGCTCCACCTCAAAATCGAGCTCAGCCAATCTCAGGGCCCATCTCCCCAGTTTACCGCGACAATCCTTTTTGCTTTGAAGCCACGCCAATTGCTTATGGTCGGTTTGCAACAGAAATCTTCGCCCCAGAAAGAAGTTTCGCCACCTGTCCAAGGCAAACATGATTGCCAATGTCTCTTGCTCTATCACCGGATATCTCTTTTACACTTCCGAGAACTTTTCTGAGGCATAGTCCATAACTACTTTTTTCCCGTTCTCTTCTTGCAGCAATACCGCCCCCACACCGACAAAGCTGGTATCAGTTTTAATCAAAAATGGTTTCTCGAAATCAGGTATTCGCCAACTTGTATCATTCATCAATGCCTCCTTCAAGTCCTGAAACGCACCCATTTGCTCCTTGCCCCACTTGAACGGAGCATTCGACTTAAGCAGTTCATACAATGGCTGTGCCACTTGTGCGAAATTCCTCACCAAATTCCGGTAGTATCCAGTCATTCCCAAAAACCGACGGAGTTCTTTAACATTCCGCAGGGTGGTTAGTTCGCCAATAGCTTGAAGTTTTGCTCCCGTTGGCTTAACTACGTTTTCCGAAATTTGAATCCCAGGAACTGAATCTGCGTTGTGAAGAAACGACACTTCTCAATATTCAAGGTTAGCCCAGCCTTCTCCAATAGACTGAGACATCTTCTTATATCTTTTCCGCCACGGTAAGTGAAAATGCCCGCTATTTTTTCGTCTATTCTCACATCCCTGGTTACTTACTTCGCCCTGGGAGAATGTTGAGTAAGTGAAAAAGGTCTTGGGGGTAAGATGAATGAATCAGGCGACCAATTGTTCATTTGCCGGTAGCAACAAGCATTACGGGGCATTTGTGGGAAAGGGTTTTTGGGTGGGTATATATTTCAAACATTGTTACATATTAAGCTGGAAGAACAGGTTGGTGGTTATTGAAAATGGAGCAGGGAGAGTAAGTGAGTAGAGAAGTGGTTTTTGAAAATGGAGCAGGGGAGAGTAAGTGAGTAGAGAAGTGGTTTTGAAAATGGAGAAGGGGAGAGTAAGTGAGTAGAGAAGTGGTTTTTGAAAATGGAGCAGGGGAGAGTAAATCCTGGAAGAAAAGCTGGAAGAGTAATGGCAAGAGGAACAACAATAGTACATACTCAATGCGCAACGAACAACTTGAAACATAGAAAACAAACCGGTTTGAAGAGTCAAGGAATTTGAGGTGGAGATTTTTGACCGATTGCTAATTGACGCTAATTGGAAACAAGCCAGATTGCGTTCAACCCCGGCACATTTCCTCATGAGTAGAGATCGGATTTGAAAGTGATTTGTACGTTGAGCAGAAATCAAGGAGGGTTACAATGAGTAATAGGTTTACCTCAGTGTGGATGGTCTGAACTACTGATGGGGATCAAATTAATATTCACAGGAGGTTGCGACCAGGGCTACCAATTTACATTTTCAATAGACTATGAAATTACTGGAGGAATGTCCGAAACCCGTTAGTTAGCCTCGAAAGTAACCCTGGTTTTCTTTCGTCAAACCAGGGCTGCTTTTTGCTAAAACTTAACTTTTTGCGTCATGAGGGAATAAGCAGGTGCTTTCACTTTCCACGTTTTCTGGCAACCTTGAATTTGAAATTTGATTTGATCCCATCACTAGTCTGAACTATCCAAAGAAGAAAACCAGTTACAGTTACCAGTTAAAGAAATGTACCAATTTTTACAAAGCTAGGTTTTGACAGTTTAGTTAATGCCACCAGCCTTGTGTTTTTGATACCAAATCTTGTAAAACGTCATCATTATATCATAAAATGTTTTTTTTGTTTACATTGCGAATTTTATGTTTTCAAGCATATTTCATGCAAATCTAGGGTTTTGAGTTTGGGCTGCGTTTAATCTTATTTTTTTCAGACTTTAAGATACATATTTTGGATCGTACATGGAAACAGAAGTGCTTAGTTTGGGTTTAAAAGCATACTTTGTTTAAATAGGATATTTCAGTAAATATTTAGATGAATTTTATGGAAAATCACTGGCATAAAACAGATTTTTTAATGTTTGTCTTGGTTGCCTCAGTTATCATCATATAATCTTGACGCAACTTCCCTGGTATTCATTGCCTCTTTCAAAAAAAAGGATTCATGCTAGACAACAATGCTGTATGCTGGGTCAAAAAATATTTATGCCTTGCAATGATGTGTAATAATGTCATGTTGTTACGAGTATTATAAATCAATGAGTTTAATAATTACATATTTTTCCGCACAAAAAGCATTTGATCACTTTTTAAAGAGACTGTTCACAATCTTTCACTTGAAATTGACGTTGGGAATTATGAGGATGGGATGGATAAAATTAGAAGATGCTTTTGAAAATATGAAAATATACCTTTTGAAAGCATGTTGTTCGAATTTATGACAAAAGGTAATATGTTTACAATGAATGTCACGTTACCTTGACAAGGCTTCTTCAACACTGTTCTCCATGGTGATGTTATCAACCACCCTCTGTCATAAAAGAGCTCCACAGATGTTTTGAAAATTTGTAAATCATACATTGGGTTTGTATGTAGCAAAATATTCATTCGCGATCACAGACACTCTTACGTGGCGTGGCCAAATTGATTTCATTAACGGCTGTTATCAAGGGTGTGGTTTTGGCCGCGGACGAATGTATTTAGCTCAAGTAGTCCGTTGGCTAGGAAAAGTTGGTTTGCCACACTTATAGAGGTCCACAATAATTGGTACTAGATACTAAAACTTTAGTCTCTTCACAGCACAGGGCCAAGAGGACGGGCACCATTCAACTGATTGCAGATCATGAGCCATGACTTGTGACATTCGGAATATTTTTGTTAGGTTTTCTCTCGGAAAATTTGTCTTATATATTCGCGGAACCTCTTAATTTGCTCAGGAAGTGCAATTTTTTTTGCTTGTATTTGATTTCTTATAATGCATCTCAACAGTACGGAGCATGGATGTGTTTCATTTGAGTACTGGGGTTCTTTAAGAACGGCCCAATTCTGCTCAAAGGTGCCTTAATCCTAGATAGGGATTGAAGTTTCATGTGCCAAGTTGACATGTTCCTTAACACGCTTGTTACTTTTACTTTTGGTTTGATTTAACTACATATCTTGGTTCCCTACGTATATTCCATCCTTTTGATATACTGGTAGACCACGAGAGGAAGTTATTGTACTCAGATTTGTCATTAAATAATGCAATCTACTATTTTGGTAAATCTTTTGATGTTATTTGAAAGTCTGTGACCCAACAATGATGCTTTTCATACATAAATCTTCTTCAAATTCAACAGATTTATAAATATGCACGCCAAGTTTTGATCAAGGGATTAAGAACTGTTGCAGCAGGTCTTTGAATTGAAGATATAAACTTTTTATTGAGGTACAACACTGCTAACTTCAAGAAATAATTGGTAACAACCTGAATGATGTTGAATTAACCCCATTGTAACTTTTTAACCTGTTTGGGGAGTTTGGGTTAGAATGTTACTTAATATACTTAATACTTGACAAAGATATTTCCTTACTGTCTTGAAATGTAGTCATCACGTTTTTTTTAATACTTTTTTCTCTAAACTCTAAACTTGGCAATTCTCAACCAATAGTGATATGACCAGGTTGTTTTTGCTTCTTTTGGGCCAAAAAATACCGGACATTTTCATCTTACATGACGGAAAATTGCGTCTTTCACTCGGGTTGCTACTCCCTGGGTCTGAAAACTGTCGAATCGGAGAGCAACGTGGTACCTCGGGTCACCCCGAACCATGCAGTCAACCAGATTCATGGCCTCGTGCGTGCTCTGCGTCGACCTAAGGAGGCAAGAGTAAGTAGAGCCAGTGCCGTCGGAGGAGCCAAGGACAGAAGGAGCGGGCGGCTCCTACTCCTCCACCTCTTGCACTTCTTACCCTTGCCTCCCAAAGTCGACACAATGCACTCGGACATGAAACTGGTCGATTGCATGGTTCAGATTTGCCCTCAATCCACTTACTCTCCTCTTCTCTAGTTTTCCACACCCCGGGAGTAGGAAACCCTCGTAAAAGAAATAGCTAATCTCAAACTGCTCCTTGACTCGATATGGGCCCCGGTAGGGTCTAGAAGGGCCCACGTGTACCTCATTGCGCACAAATACAAAATCAACATTGTCCAAGTGTTTGTCGTGATACGTGGGCGGAGATCAATGCGATTTGGGCTTAGCATACCCCAATTGGGTCATGCCAAGGATTAGCTCGCGAATATCTTTTTTTATCCGTTCAGGGTTCGGAATGGAGGACTGGAATATGAGACCTGGCAATTTAGGAGTGAATCCGTAAGTCATTTGGGCAGGAGAGTAGCCCGAGTCCTCCTTTATGCAGTTTCGCATGTTGAGCATCACTACTGGCAAAACACGAGACCATGAATAATCATTGGGGAATATGGATTTAAAAGAGTCTTTCATGGTCCGATGAGTTCTCTCCACCATCCCATTACATTGAGGGTGATATGCGGTAGTAGTCTTGTGCTTGATGCCAATGTGAAGTAACAGATCAGCCCACTAGGCCGATTCAAATTGTGTGCCACGATCTGATAGTAAGGTGTCCGGAAGACCAAAAAATGAGACCCATTCCATGAGGGCACAGGAGCACGATTTTGTGTTGGCCTCAACCAACGGATAAGCCGTCGGAAATCTGGTGTATCGATCAATGATGGTAAAAATGTATTGATAACCATCAGATACAGGGAGCGGTCCAACCAGGTCAACATTCAGAACTGAAAATCGGGAACTGGGGGCCGAAAATGATGTGAGAGTAGCCTTCTCATGCCTGTGCACTTTGCAAGATTGACATTCTAGGCAGGAGCGTACAAACAAACGAACATCCTGAGAAAGGCCTGGCCATACAAAGCGTCCAGCTATACAATTCCTCGTTCCTCGGATGCCAGGACGTCCCAGGTTGTGCAAGTGTTGAATAAATTGTGTTCTAGCACTGACAGGAACAAAAGGTCTGGGGACAGATCCCCTTTGATCACAGATCATCGTAAAACCACGCACCTGGGTTGGACGAAGATATCCTTGTAAGTGCCTAATTTTGGGTAATGCAGGATCACTGTCTTGGGCCTGACGAACAATCTCCAGGAGGGGATCATTGAGGGTAATAGAATCAACAGGTGCGCGGGAGAGGCCATCAGCCACTAAGTTGTGCTCACCTCTGATGTATCGAATATCCGTGGTCAATTGGGCAATGAATGCCAATCTTCGCAGTTGAGTTTCTGTTTGATAGGGTGAGAACGAGCAGATGGCCTGAGACAGAGGAAGATGATCGGTCAAGATATGGAACTTGAAACCTTCCACAAAGAACTTGAAGTGCCGTAAAGCAAGGTAAATCGCAAGTAATTCTCGATCAAAGGTGCTGTAGCGCTCTTCCGTTTTTGTCATTTTCTTGCTGAAAAAGCTGTCCGGGCGCCACATTTCATATACCTATTGTTCCAAAACTCCCCCAACTGCAGTTTTTGAGGCATCGCATACCATTCTAGTTGGAGCATCTTTCTCAGGGAAAACAAGCAGAGTAGCATGGGCTAGAGTGTCTTTTAGTTTAACAAAGGCAGCCTCTGTCTCGGGTGTCCAAAAAAGTGTCGAATCCCGGACCGAAAGGATTAAATGTAGAGGTCGCATAATTTCGGCACATCGTGGAATAAATCGATGATAGAATGTTGCCAATCCGAGAAAACGTCGTAGTTGTTTTGAGGTGGATGAGGAATAATGAAGAAATTCCACGATCCCCGATGACGATACTGTCTGCAATCAAAGCCATATTATCCACAGAGTCAAGAAGATGTCTGGTAAGTTAAGAGTAGATCTTGACTGGGAGTTTCATCAAGAAAATCTGCTTGAACAACTCACTATCACGCTCGCTTGGACGAACAAGCATAATGCAAACATTTAGAAGTTCTGAGGGCAGACAATCCAGTTCGAGTTTCTCTTCAAAGATCAAACACCTCACATTTTCCATTGGACTCTTCTTGGTTTTGATTATGAGAGCAGACTTCAAATTTGAATACTCCTTGCCAATGATGGGTTCTGTAACCTCCTTATGTACCTTAATAATCTGGGCATCGGTCATTACCAAAAGGACATTGATAAATTTCGTTTCCTCTGATTTAATGCCACTCTTCAATATAAACCTCGGACAATGGCGGCAGCTTAAGAGAAACCGCTGCCATCGTAGCCCCCATCGATAAAGTCGACTTGGAGTCCATGGTGATGGGGTCCTCGCTTTGCATGTTAACAGAGAGAAGAAGGATTGCGTGTTCAGATCACGTCGGGGTCACCAGTAAGGCGTCCCAGATATATAGCAGGTGTACTCAGGGCAAGATGGAGAATTGGAAAGTTTATTCTGCCCACAGTGTGACCAGAGACCCAACCATCAAGAGCGTCACCTCACTGGTCCCGTTAGCTCTACTTTTTCATTGCGTTCCGGTAGCCCAATGTCTTCAACTATGTCTCCTGCCTCAATCATGCTTGCCTCACGTATCCCCTGGTTGGTATTAAGTCCATTGATCTCGTTGAATTCTGGCCCGTTAGAGAGTTATTTGCTGGCTAAAAAAGCTACGTCTCCCTCTAAGTGACTATTTTATGGGAATCCCCCAATAGTTATCCGTCCATCTTTGGCGCTAACACTTGCTTCGTGTTGCGATAGAAAATCCATGCCTAACATGACACTGGTGACGTCCCCAACAAAGAACGTGTGTTCGACTTCCCAATCCCTAACCACAACGTGGAAGCATCGTGTTCCATTTGTGGTCACGCTCTTCCCAGAAGCAGTCCTGGACCTGCTTTGACAAATCTTTATTTGCTCCGCCTATCTACTGCCATAGGATCTGCTTATTGTGGACCAATCTTATCGAGTCTTATCAAGTCTGGATCGAATTACATAATTTGCAAATCAGCCTCTTCCTACGCGCCAATCCCGAGCGTTCAGTGCAATGTTCTTTCAACTCTCGGCCTTAATCCTACGTCATTTGGATGTCACTCGTCCCATAAAGGAGCGGTTCTGACTGCCGGAAACAATGGCTGCCCTGCTTCCCAGGTCATCCCTATAGGTGGATGGTCCAGCAACAGCCTTTTCATTCTCTGATCAACAAACTGAAATAGGTCTTGGTTCTATCATACCGTCGTCCTCCTTCCACTTCTCACCTAATGACTAGTACGCTGTAGTTGTTATACCTTATGCAGTGAGAATATGTATAGATAGAAGTTTCTTCATTAGGTAGAAAAATGATATTTATACATATTGAACGAAAATAGAGGAATGGGGTTTGTTATCTAGTAATTGCATTCTGCTCTCGAAAAACTGGCATACTGCTCCTGCTTCTCTGCTCCTTTCAGACTCATTACCCGGTGGTTCATTAGAGTCTGATCCCACCCGCCGTCCCCAGTTACGTTGGTTGGTCAATGCCGTCTCCTACAAATGTACTTTCCATCCAAATGATGATCGCACTACCTCAATTCCATCCTCTCAACGCAGGCTTTTACTGGATTCGTTCCTTTTCCTGCACCCCTTGAACACAGCGTACTCAGCGCCAACCTCTTTCGTCTTGACGTTCAAGTTTACAATACTTCCCCATTTCAAATGTTGTTGCTCAGATGAATTCTACCGTCTTCATTGAGGAGAATTTTTTTTTTATCTTTCACTTTTTACCAGTTTCCCCGATAATGGACTCAAGTCCTGCAAATCACTTGTGTCTTTTGCTAGACGCAATTTTTATCAAAAAAAAAAGTGGTTCACCAACAAAACAGAACGCTTCATTCCTGCAACAAAACTATTGGTTTTGCTCCTCGAGGAATCCTTTGGTGACATATATGATGTCAAGTGACAGGATAAGTCGTTCATAGCAAAGCTCTCAAAAAAACCAAGACAAAAAAAAGGAAATCGCTTTGTCACGATTCAGTTTTTGTAATACGGATCCGCTTTTCGATTCAAACCTGGCATGATATGACTAATGCTAATGCTAACTTTCAACTGCATCTGCTCATCGAACTTTCCATTATCTTGGAGGACTACACCTAAATCCTTCATGGATGAGACCTGCTCAATGTCCTTACCTTCATCATCTAATGGTAGCGTGTCTAATGGCGTCGACCCAAAGGTCATTGAGCGGAATTTCATTCCATTCAGTGCTATGTTACTCGCAGCAACCCAAGAGTAGATTTGGTCTAGGACCTCTGTCAGACAACCGGAATCCTGACCATTCCTATCAACTACCAATTTTGTATCATCAGCATAAGGAGAGATACTCACATTACTAATACCAAGCTTCTGAAGAGGAGCAATGAAGATAATGAAAAGCAGAGGACCCAAAATGGAGCCCTGAGGGACACCCAACTTGACATCATGTTTGTCACTAAGGGATCCCTCAACCTTAACTAACTGTTTCCTACCACAAATGAAATTTCTTAGCCAATTGAGAACCTTGCCTTGGATCCCAATCTCATGGAGCCTGTTAACTAAAAGGCCATGATTTACCTTGTCAAAGGCCTTGGCAAAGTCGAGATAAACTACATCGACTGATTCATGGCTCTCCAGTCCCTCAATAACCTGCTCTATATGTTCAATCAGTTGGGTAACCGTGCTAAAATGTGCTCGGAACCCGTGCTGGCTAGAAGGAAGGACTTGATGAATATCAAGAAATTCAACAAGTTTGAACTTCATGATCTTCTTAAACACCTTCGCAATATTCGAAGTGAGAGAAATTGGCCAATAGTTACTAGGGAGTGGCTTATCTCCCCCTTTGAAAATTGGAACAACATGAGCTACCTTCAGAGAAGAGGGGAACTTGCCCTGGTCCAAGATGCAACACATCAAGTACGAGAAAGCAGGAACAACACTGAGCATATCATCAGACACTGAGATGTCACACCATCAGGGCCAGGAGAGCTCGAGGGTCTCAGGTCCCTGATGGCCTCTAAAGCATCCTGATCTGTGACTACAAGATCATCTAAAAGCTCAACTTGACAAGCCTTGCCAGTCCCAACAAACTCATCAATAGAGCAATGGACTGTTGCTCCTAAGCTCAGAGTAGTTGAAAAGGGGTAACCGTGCTAAAATATGCACAGAACCCATGGTGGCTCGGAGGAAGGACTTCATGGATGTCAAGTAATTTAACAAATTTGAAAATTATGATCTTCTCAAACACCTTCGCAATATTCGCAGCGAGAGAAATCGGCCAATAGTTACTGGGGAGCCACTTATCTAACCCTTTGAAAGTTGGAACAACATGAGCTACCTTCAGAGAAGAGGGGAACTTGCCCTGGTCCAAGATGCAACACATCAAGTACGAGAAAGCAGGAACAACACTGAGCATCTCATCAGAAACTGAGATGTCACACCATCAGGGCCAGGAGAGCTCGAAGGTCTCAGGTCCCTGATGGCCTCTAAATCATCATGATCTGTGACTACAAGATAATCTGAACGCTCAACTTGACAAGCCTTGCCAATCTCAAAAAACTCATCGGTAGAGCAATGGGCTGTTGCTCCTGAACTCTTTGGAGTTGAAAACACACTAGAGAACTGATCCCCAAGTATGTTGGCCATAGACTCTACATTGTCTATGACTTCCCCATTGACCTCAAAGGGCCGTTCAGGGTGTTTCATCTTTCTCTTAGAGTTTGCATAAGAGAAAAAGTCAATGACATGTACGTGGTTTCGTGAACGGTTTCAAATTCCACAGTTCTTTATTCACCCAATTGCATTTCAAACTTCGCGTTCACGAACTCATCTGTTGATACTCTCAGTAGGTGCAACTGGGTACAAATCGCATCTTAAAAGATGCGGTCACAAAACCATGTGGGGGGTACCCCATTAAACAAATGTTTCTTTGTCCTTATGTTTAACCATTCAAATCTACATAGAAAACTCCGAGGTTGCTCCTACCCCTTTGCTAAATGCTGAGTAGAACTGCATTGTCTTCTCTTGTAGTCTCTTAAGATTCCTTATTTTTGCCTTGTCCTTACTACTGCTGGTGAGGTATTCCCCAGCATTTCAAGAAGAAGCACAGGAACATCTAATTTAGATTTATATTCACATAAATTCTGTACCTCCATCGAAATGGAGCTTTGGACCGAGCTTTAGAACATATCCCAGTCTTGGTAGAGACTTTTTCGCGTTCTGTTTGTTTTGTCCAGTTTCAACTGGCCTGTATGGCCTGTATGGGGTAGCCAAGGGCTTACATTTTTTGGTTTTTTTTTGCGGATAAACAACTTATTCATCTTATATACTAAGAGTTACCTTACTTTTGTAAAGTCGCTTTATATTCATATATTATCTGATTCACCAACAAATAAGAATGCAAGCAACCCACATGTTTTTCAAGAGTCAAACTTGACCCCAAAGTCAGGTGGACATTTGGGAAAGTGCGAGCCATCGCCTCTACCCCCTTGGCAAAACCGGATAAGTCACAAAAACATCTGCTAATTTTGCGAGCTGAGCAACCTAAATAAGCCGAACAAATTGTTGTGAAAACCAAGAGTCTGGTTGGCATCACTGAAGAGAAAGGCGCTCTAAATGCAGAGCGAATTTCAATTTGTCGTTTCCCTTGAGCAATCTAAATATACCGTTAATTGTTCAATATGCACTACGACCTTCTTGATGGTGATCGCTCGAAACACATGAAATAATGTGTAGCTCGTTTTGTGAGTGCACTAAGGGACTCCAAACAACAGGATAGGCTTGATTTTGTCACCACTTCTACCGATGGCGTTCATACTACTTACTGGAGGACTTTATCAAACCCCGGAAATAAGCATACAAGTGGAGATTGCTTCCACAAGTGCCCCAATAATATCCGTAAGGTCAGAAAAGATCCTTCTAACGTTCCCAAGAATACCCCTCATAAAAGGGAAACTCTCTCTAGCTATTAGGTCCTGACACTTGAGGTGATTTCCACAACATTCAGTTGAGTAAACTGGTATGAGGAACTTTCCGACTTGCGACTGCATTAAGGCGTTTCAACTTCATTCGAAACGCCGCGAAATTGTTTTATTTCCTTGAATCATCAGACATGATCTGGTTTTTGTTGACGGGCTTTCACCAGACCAGATGGCGCAATTGTAAATCCGCAAATATCCTCAACATCCAATCTTTACTTGATTCCAAAACCCTTTCCATACTCTTGTAAGCTTCTGTTTGGACGAAATGAGTTAAAATGGTGGCCAACGAAAAACCTGGAAAGCATTTTTGAATAAAAAAATTGACCCCCCCACTCGGAAATTTTGATATTTGATATGCTTTGATACATATCTCTATCGGCGAAACAGAATAAGACGAGAGTATAGAGAGTGCAGTGATGATAAGAGAGAGATCGAGAGCTAGCAATAAAGAGAAATTGATTGATTCCAATGAATACTTTATTCGTCTTAAAGTGTTGGGAATTCCATTCCCAGTAGCATGAACTAAGGAAATCTGAAAAAAGTGCAATCACGTCCTGCAAAACTCTTTAGATTGGGTTTTGACTGGGTTCAAGGACAAAATATTAAACTGAACGGTGGGAAATATAAGGCCATATGTTTTGATCCCAACAAAGGCACAAGCACTCCATCCTTTTGACTTCATATTCAAAACCTGAAATAGGTGGCCGATTCTGCAAGAGGTCTGGGGATAATTCTTCAGAAAGGGGGAAAACTTGTCAAAAGCCCTGTATGAATTTATAGTTCTGCCTACTGATGGGGACCAAATTGATAGCCACGGGAGGTTACAACTGCATTTATACATTTTCAATGCCATTCGACAACACTGGTGGAATGTTGGAAACCCGTTAATTAGACTCAAAAGGTACCCCTGCTTTTCCTTTTGTCAAACCAGGGTTGCTATTTGTTCAGGCTTAACATTTTACGCGGCAATGTAATCACTAAGTGCTTCACTCTTCGAGTTTTTCGGCAATCTTCTTTTTTCAAACTTTATTTGAACCCATCACTAGTTCTGCCATATTTGGAGTGTGCATCGCCCATTTGGGCCCCGATGATCGCAGCAGGGCTAAATAAGATCGAGAAGGTGTAACAGCGCTTCAGAGGAAACATTGGTGGCGTTACCCATCTTAGTTATTGGGAAAGAATTCAGACCCTTGAGCTTTAGAGCATTCAACAAAGATACGAACCATGTCTTTTCCCTTTTATACAGTATCTAAATGTCTTCACGGCCTCAGGCCCAATGTAGGGGTCGAACAGTCCCAGATTGACAGGAGAGACATCAATTCGACATTCGACACAAGGCGAATTCTTTGGACAACAAACTCTTGAAGAGTCGTAAGGCTATTTTTGTTTTGAACAGAGCAACCTTTAGACGATGCTTCTTTGACGATTCTACGTATGTATTAGACGAGCCCTTATTTAGTTTCAAACGAGACCTCTATCGTCTTCTGCAAAGGATATCTGACCAGCCCTTCGTTCAGGGGTGCCTTAGAGCGGAAGGTTGTCAATTAGAACTTGGTATCTAAGACATGATTGATCGAACCTATCCAGCTTTGTTGAAAAGCAAGCTTTTTAGACCTGCAATTGTAAACATGTTGGCATAAGCTATGGAGCATTCACTCAAATATGTGAGGCTCCCCAGGAGCTCCAGTATTATGAGAAAAAGACGAGGTTACCTTGTTCAATATTACATAATCTTGTGTTGGCGTTCTTTTTCTTTTCAATAATTCAGACCAATTGGCCTCCAGGTTGCAATGAACAAGTTGAGACAATGAGGGAGAGCGACCGTGGCTTGTCCATAATATCCATTATCAAGGGTAACAAAGGCCATCCTTTGAACTGTCACATATACCTGAGAAGTCAATAGACCGTATTTGGAAGCGCTAAACTCACGAAAAAAAACCTTCCCACCCACGTTTTCTTATAACGGCAGTCAAAAGCCAAGAGCCAGAAGGAAATTATTGGACGGAAAGGTTTATAGGGGTTATATCCAAACGGTTTGGGCTCTTTGACGACAATTATCGGAGACTATAAATGTGGGACTGACTGGAGGCTTTTGTTTTTCTTTCACTTTTTACCAATCTCCCTGATAATGGACTCAGGTCCTGTGGACCACTTGAGTCCTTGGCTGGACTCAATTCTAATTTTAAAAAAAAATCAAGTGGTTCACCACCAAAACAGAACGCTTCATTCCTAAGTCGTAAGTCGTTCATAGCAATGATCTCAAAAGAACAAGACAAAAGAAAAAACATTGCTTTGTCACGATTCAGTTTTTGTAATACGGATCCGCTTTTTGTTTCAAACCTGGCATGATATGAGCAGAAAAACCGAGTCGAAAAGTGTTCAAGTGTTTTGAATACGTGAGTTGCATGTCAAAACGTTTCATAATACGTGATGCTCCACAAGCCATCGGCAAGGTAAACCATATCAGTTTAGGCTCTTTTAGCTTTTAGTTTAAATTACCTAATCGAGCAAGTGGACTGATTTCCACTCACCAAGCCACGCCATGGATGAGGAGAGTGATGAACTCGTAGCTAACCTTGAGTCCAATATGTGGTTTTTGATCTATCAGCATGAACATGTGGGTGGATATGTAGAGGAGATATTCCTTATTTTCGAGACCCATCAAAAATTTCTGATTACAACTGTCATGAGAATTGTAAAGTTTTCAAAATATCACCAAACAATTGAAAGAAGACGTGTTCCATGTTGGAATGGCCGTTTTAAGCCGCACAATAGCGCATAGTTCTCCTTTGAACTCTTCCCTTTGTTTCGTCTTATGTTATGGCGTCCCTCAATGAATAACGAATTAGATTGGGCAAAACATATCCTTACATGTTGCGTTGATGTGAAATGATTTTTAGTCAATATCTCTGACCAATCCTAGCCATGGCGTTCAAAAAGCCCTATCAAGTTTCCAGGGAAATTCCCAAACACACAACTTGGCATTTTTCTACCTTAAAAAGTCATAAGAAACAGGTTTGAATTTATTGCGTTATGGAATTTTTGCCCACATAAAAAACTTACATATCCAAACACTGTTAATTGCAATGATGCTCTTTGTTCAAATGTAAAGTTGCATTAGCTAAAAGCAGGAAATGTCCCGTAAAATGCACGCGGTTTAACTCGTTCTAATATGTAAAAGAAAGATATAAAAGGTGATTGACGCCATTAAACTCTTCTTCTTCTTTTTCTTCTTCTTCATCTTTCATTCCAGTATTTTCAATAAGGATTCCTCAAATAACCTTGCTTTCAATAACCATGGAAACTTTGTTGATGGGACTCTCTGAAGGGGCTAGGAACTGTCTTGAGGTGCTTTTGGATGGGATAACTCCGTCCTCCATTAAAAAGCCTTTCATTATGGAAGCTTTAATAGCTTGGGTTGATCACACCCAGTCACTACTTGATTGTTGGATGAACCAGTCAGTTGTAGGCCAAAGGGACACAGGCACTGACACTCTTGATTTGATTCAAACGCCCCTTGTAGTCAAAGAGGTCATAGAGGTCAAAGAGAGCATAGTAAAGAATGCTATCGAAATTTGCGATGTCCATAAACGACAGCGCTGCAAAAAGGCAGGGAAAGGGTGTAAACTGGCTCACCCAGAATGGTGTCCCAAACTTAGAGAGTTTGGCACTCTCAAATTCAATGAGAAGGGCTGTTCCAAACAGGGGTGTAGCTTTTTCCACCCATTTATGTGCATGAGATCTTTCAGGCACCAGGTATGCCTCAATTTCAAATGCACAAAGGCCCATCTCAGGGTCACTAGGAGGAAGAGACAACAGTTGTCTCAACCTCATTGTCAAGTCTCTCAACAGACTTACCCCATGCCTTTCCTCTCTCCTTCCCTATTTCCCTCCCCTTGTTCCCCTTCCTCTCCTACAACCTCAACCTCAATTCCTTGAACCTCTCTTCTGCCCAAACTATGTAGCCCTAATACCCTCTCTGGTCACCATGAGCCCCACGCATCTCTTAGATCGTATGCTCAGGTGGCGGCCAGAGTTCCTTCTTTTTCTTCTCCTCCCCTTTTACCCTCTCCTCAAAGGTTCTCTTATCCTCCACCTAAGATTAGTTTTGTCCAAAAAGAGGATTTTTTAAGGTTAGAGAGCTTAGTCAAAGATTTGATAGCTCTAGTCCATCAAAGGGCTATCTGCCCATAAAAGGGCTTTATTTGAATGTGCATTGTCTTATTTCCAAAAAAGACAGCACAAAGATCAAAGTTCTTGAGGAACTAGCATTAGATAGGCTGGTCTCGTTCTTTCCATGACAGAAACTTGGCTTTGACCAGGAGTCCTAGATGAAGAGCTGGGCATGGCTGGTTTCAATTTAGTTCGATGTGATAGAGTACCCCCTGACAATCCCATTTTTTCGCATGGGGGCGTATGTCTACATGTTAGAAATGACCTGCACACTAGTCATGTAAAAATGTCTAATGGAAAAGTAGAGGTCTTAGTTTGTCATCTTCAAGGTCTTGATCTGTCCATTGTGACAATATATAGGCCCCCCTCTTGTTCAGTAGGGTCGTTCTTGTCAGCTCTCAAATTCATAGGAAATGAGTTGGATCAGTTAGTTTGCTCAAAGGTTTTCTTTGAAGGGGACTTCAATTTTCCGACTAGCTTTGTAGAGTGGGAGGCTAGTCCAGATGGGTATATTCCCATTTCGAAACCGACGTCTCAGTCGTTCAAAAAGCTGGAGGAATTTGCGATCTTGCGCAATCTCTCTCAACATGTTGATGTAGCCACCAGAGCGAATACTCTTGATTTGTTTTTTCCAATGACCCTGATCTGATCCGGTATTTCCATGTGACGCCTAGTAATCTGTCAGATCTTCATGTTCTCGAGATAGGGTCGACCATTACTCAAAAGCCGGCGTGCTCTAGAGTAAGACCGGCCAAAAAGGTCGGTCTGGCTAAGTTCAAGTTCAAAGATGAACATTGGCCGTTGATTATAGAAAGTTTAGGGGAGCTTGATCTCATTTCAATGCTGAAAAATGAATCGTCCATAAATGTAGCCTTAGACAAAAATGATCCTAGTATTTGAGGACGTCTGTTCCACTCTAGCAATCTCTGAATGTGTTCCACAGGGCGGGGCACATTCTAAAATTCCGAAGGATAGGAAGAATTTGTTCAAAAAGAGTTGCAAACTAGTAAAAAGGCTCCAGAGCAATTTGAATCCAGTAGTTGTGGCTGGCCTTCAAAGAAAGTTCGATTCAATCCAAGGTAGAATTAAGGCCTCCATTTAGACAGATCAGTTGAACAAGGAAAGTAGAGTTGTTCAAGAGCTGAGGTCGAATCCAAAGGCGTTTTTCTCTTATGCAAACTCTAAGAGCAAAATGAGACACTCTGTTGGCCCTTTTGAGGTCGATGGAGAAGCCATAGATAATGTAGAGTCTTTGGCCAACATACTTGGAGATCAGTTCTCTAGTGTGTTTTCAACTACTCTGAGCTTAGGAGCAACAGTCCATTGCTCTATTGATGAGTTTGTTGGGACTGGCAAGGCTTGTCAAGTTGAGCTTTTAGATGATCTTGTAGTCACAGATCAGGATGCTTTAGAGGCCATCAGGGACCTGAGACCCTCGAGCTCTCCTGGCCCTGATGGATTGACATCTCAGTGTCTGATGATATGCTGACTGTGCCTTGCTCCTGCTTTCTCGTACTTGATGCGTTGCATCTTGGACCAGGGCAAGTTCCCCTCTTCTCTGAAGGTAGCTCATGTTGTTCCAATTTTCAAAGGGGGAGATAAGCCACTCCCAGTAACTATTGGCCGATTTCTCTCACTTCGAATATTGCGAAGGTGTTTAAGAAGATCATGAAGTTCAAACTTGTTGAATTTCTTGATATCCATCAAGTCCTTCCTTCTAGCCAGCACGGGTTCCGAGCACATTTTAGCACGGTTACCCAACTGATTGAACATATAGAGCAGGTTATTGAGGGACTGGAGAGCCATGAATCAGTCGATGTAGTTTATCTCGACTTTGCCAAGGCCTTTGACAAGGTAAATCATGGCTTTTAGTTAACAGGCTCCATGAGATTGGGATCCAAGTCAAGGTTCTCAATTGGCTAAGAAATTTCATTTGTGGTAGGAAACTTTTTTTAAGGTTGAGGGATTCCTTAGTGACGAACATGATGTCAAGTCGGGTGTCCCTCAGGGCTCATTTTGGGTCCTCTGCTTTTCATTATCTTCATTGCTCCTCTTCAGAAGCTTGGTATTAGTAATGTGAGTATCTCTCCTTATGCTGATGATACAAAATTGGTAGTTGATAGGAATGGTCAGGATTCCGGTTGTCTGGCAGAGGTCCTAGACCAAATCTACTCTTGGGTTGCTGCGAGTAACATAGCACTGAATGGAATGAAATTCCGCTCAATGACCTTTGGGTCGACGCCATTAGACACTCCACTATTAGCGAGATGAAGGTAAGGACATTGAGCAGGTCTCATCCATGAAGGATTTAGGTGTAGTCCTCCAAGATAATGGAAAGTTCGATGAGCATATCCAGTTGAAAGTTGGTATGGCTTTTCAAACATGTGGTTGGATATATCGCACGTTTAAGTCCAGAGAAAGTGTGACGATGCTAACTCTGTACAAGTTGATTTTTCAGCCGCATCTTGAATATGTCCCTCCCATTTGGGCTCCAATTTGTTCAGCAGATTTACAAAACCTCGAACAGGTCCAAAGATGTTTTATTAGGAACATTGAGGATATGAGAGAGCTCTCATACTGGGAGAGGTTGATAGGTTGGGATTGTACTGTACTCAGGGAAGGTACAAAAGGTACCTGATACTGTACGTTTTCAAAAGCATTCGTGAGCTCTGTCCCAACCCAGGATTTGAGAAATGTATTCATTTTAAACAGTGGCTTGGTGTGGAACAACTAGTCAGGATTATTCATCCAACGAATTGCTCTTTTTTGTAGCATTGTCAAAGAGTTCGTTCTTAAATGGCAACCATAGAACTCAAATCTGTAGTCTAATGTACTTCTAGTTAAGCCATTATGAAGTTGCTTTTACAAGGTTGAGGACCGATATTCGGACTCGGTTCAAGCTAAGATTTGTCTTCCGAAGCTTGTTTGCTGCGCATTGTACGTGTATGAAAATGCAAGTTTGATTGATTGTCTATCTTACTATTTAGAAAAAAAGCGATTGACTTTTCATGTTGCCATTTGTTGTCGTGCCCTCTACTTCGGCTATTTTACAATCATCTATTTCAACTTTGCAATCGTGAGTGCCATCTCTGTGACTCACGAATTTGGCTTTCCTCATGCCAAAAGTGAGTTCATTTCTTTGAAACCTATGCTGAATATTATTGAAGTTCATGGTTCCTCTCTTCTTCGAGTCTGACTGGATGATTTCCAAAATACTGTAGTGTGATATCATTGGGGGCATTGATTCGTAATGCTTTGGAAGCTACTCATTCACCTCCGGCTTATCGTTGAGTGAAGGCCCGAGTACGCTTCCTTGAGGAACCCCTAATGTTATTTGTCGCTTGGCAGACCTGACGCTACCAATTTCTATACATTGATTGCTTTGAAAGAGATTTGCAAACCGTTCTGAAAAGCATTCTATTCTAGCTTGTTGATCTAGATGTCATGATCAACGCTAGCACGGGCCTTTTTTTTAAACCGAGAAAAAGTGGTGGAGGGCAAGTCCTTTTTCTTGTTTTTCCGAGGTGTTTTGAAGAAACTATTGAACTGTATTCATCATGTACTTTTTTCTTTTGTAAGGACAGCGGTATAAATTTCCCTCTCCGGCACGCAACGGAAACAAAACGCCACCATTAGAAATTTTATCTCATGGCGCTGTGTTTACGAGTGGCCGGAATCTAGATTCCCAGACAATCGTGAAGAAAATAGGCATTCTCTAATGTCAAATCTGGCTTTGAGTGGTTTCGAGGGAAATTCATGCGTTGAAAACCGGTTCTTGTAAAAGAAAACTGTGTATGTATGCAATAGCAGTGGCGTTCATGCTGTTTACTCAAGTTCGAATCTCAAAAAGTCGATCAGTCAGCACCTAAAACGCGTTCGCCATGTCATGAAAAAGGTCAGCTGATGTCTGAGGAGGAGTGTATTCTCTCGTTACTGACGTTTAATTATTTTTAAAAAGTTACTCAGGTTCAATTCGGATATTTAGGCAAGCGCTGGTACCAGCAAACGAACTTGCCTGCCAATGGCAGTGATGCAAAATTGGCTTTCAAACTGGTTTTAACGAAGCTGACCTTTCCTCATATACCAATGCGAAAGAAGGGTCAGCTTCTAAAAACGCGTTTGAGGCCCCAAACTTGCATCCCTGACTCTGGTACCGGCAAACAAACGAACCTGCCAGAGCTTGCCTAAACGTCCCCATTGAAGCATGGTGGTGATTAAGTGTGACTCAGTCTACACTTGACCAGAGGAGGGGGTCATTTCTTTGACCCGCCTCTGAACGGGGGCGTCCGACTTGGGATGACACGCCGCTCCACAGTCATGCCGTCGAAGTCACCATCATTGTCCGCGAACGAAAATGAGGGAAGCTTGAATACCTTTACGGATCCGATGACATCGTATGCCAAAGTGGCTAATAAGCCTAGTCGAGAAATCTACGTGGGGAGGGTCGCCCAGGTAGGTATTGATTTTACGTGTGACCTTGTTGAGGCCTATTTACCATGGTCAGTCCTGGCTGATTTCGTTTTCATGGACCTGAAAATCCGCAAACCCGAGATCTCGTCCCTCCTGACTTCTAGAGATCCAGCGAGTGCAACTGTAAAAATCAGTACCATTGAAAAGGAGGATGTCAACGGCAGAGATGGGGAATGTTTCATGTCTTCACGTTCCTCCAGTGGGGTGGTCTGGAAAGCTGTCATGCGAGGAGCCCAAAGATTCTATCCATTGAGGTATCATCATGTCCATGGAGAAGTCGCCAAAAGTGATCTTATCAAGGAAACTTTTCCTTTTGCAATGATTAAATCAACGGTCATAAATGAGCTTTTTGATGATTTCCACAACGCCCGTTTCTGTGGCATACCCAATGGCAACCTGAGAGTCCTCATTCTTCCAAAAGCTCCCATCCCGGAGTTTGTAGTCATTGGTGCGAGGATATCAGAATCACCCACTGGGACCGAATCTGTCGATGCTTCCATTGTAGAGCCGAGGACCACCTAAAAGGCAATTGTCCACTAATTAAACGGGTGGTAGAAGATCACGAGAGGCATCCAGTCAAATCGTTTCTTGTGGAAGTAGGTCAAAGGACAAATGAAGCAATGGAGGGTCCAAGTTTTAGACAACAGCACGCTTAACAAGGAGGGGAAAGGGAGATGAAAAATGCATTAACAAAGAAGAAGAGGAAGAGAAAGAGGAAAACAATCAAGGAGATGAGAAAGGAGAGAAACCAAGAAAAGATGTAAAAGAAAATGAATTAGAGAAAGAAACAGGAGAGAAAAAAGAAGAAAAGGACAAGGAGAAACAATCCTCTCCACAAGCATGAAGAACTCGACCCATGCTCGAGGATCAAGAGAAATGTGAAGCCGGCAAACATCAGGAAAAAGGGCCAAATAAAATGGATCAACTTTATCCTCAAGGGCATTTGGTTGAGTCAAAAAAGCCCAATCATTCAAGGAGCCAGATAAAACCAGATCTAGATGTATATCGTCTTGCAATAATCCCCACCAAGTTGTTAGCGACAACCCAACAGATCTGGTTGGTCACGATGATCCCAATTTAGGTGTGAGAGGCCGGAGCCATCAAGGTGTCCTATAGGTGATGAAGCGTCTGAATCTGATAGCTCAAGCTGTGTTAGTTAACCTCTTCACCCGGATGCTTGGCTTGATCCGGGATCTGGAGTGTTTGGGTGAATTGCTCTGGTAAACAATCTTGGATACTATGGCAAACTGGCTGAAGGTGAGCAGTGGTTAGTTTCCGTCAATGCTTGATCCATCCAAGCAAATCATTTGGAACTGGAAGACTCTCTTTGAAGGCAAAAACCACAAGTGGTTGCTCTGCAAGAGATTTGTCAAGTGAATAATGTACATATGTATTTTGAATACTATCAATTCGAGTTTAAAGCACGCGTTGGTCGCAGAGGTGGGGGTATAGGCATTCTTGTACAAAGCTCTCTAACTTACAATAAAAGAACCAACCTCTCTCACATGTCCAAAGATTGCGAAGTAATTATAATAGAGACTGCGAAATTCATAGCTCTGTCCGTATACTTTCCTCCACATGCTAATATTCATAATGTAATTGCTGAACTTGAAAGTGTTATTATTAAATGCCAATAAAAACAATATACCTATGCGTGGACTTTAACATCGATTTCTCAAAAGCCTCATTTAAAAACACCAAATTTAGTCACCTCATGATCAGCGTTGGGCTGGCCCTGGTAATTTAAAATCCCACAAGAATAACGAAAGCAACCAAAACCTCTATCGACAATATTTTCACAAATAGAGAAATAGGCATTAAAATCGGCATCCTCCTTTGCGACTTAAGGGATTAGTCCCTTCGTGCCTTCAAATCTAGAAGGCTTACTGGGCCTAATACTATGGAAAAACTTCGAACAGCTCTGAAGTAAGTTCAATGGTACGTTATTGTTGATGCTGATCCGAAAAGACCATTTCACGACTCCTTTCACAAACTGAATAATGCATTTGTGTTGAATTGTCCAATGGTTAAGCTCCCAGAAATTGACTCGTCAAAGAAGAGCAAGCCTTGGATGTCGACGGGTCTTCTTACCTCCCAAAGCCATAAACAAAGTTTTGCAATAAATTTAACAAAAAACAACTGAGGAAAACCGTCGGGTGTTTGGAAACTTTTCCAAAATGTATTTCAAACAAATAAAAGCTGCGAAAATGAAGTACCGGCAAAAATGTTCTAATCTAACTCGAGGAAACCTAACAAGTTGTGGAAGGGAGCTAAAACATTGCTAGGTCATGTTCATTCTCACAATGATGAATCATCTAGTTTAAAAATAAACGAAACATCAGTGACTGATTAACAAGAAATTATCACCTCTTTACATAAGTACTTTGCTACCATTGGTAAGAATCTGAGTGACCACTTATCGGGGGACAATTCGAATTCAACTTTTTTTTTATTTTATGCCTGATATCACTCATCGACGGAAATATTATTTCAAAGTATCAATAGCTTAGATGTTTCAAATATTATTAATGAGCTGCCCCATAGACATAGCCATGGCTTTGACGAAATTTCTAACGTCATCCTTAAACAAATCAAGAATGAAATAGCCCCTGTCCTCTCTCGCTTCATAAGCATTTCCCTAATATCTGGACATATTCCAACCAAGTGGAATACTGCAAAAGTGATCCCTTTGTTCAAGGAGGTGATAAAGGAAATTTATCTGATTATAGGCCAATAAGCATTTTACCCACCTTACCAAAAATTCTGGAAAAAATAGTTCACCGTCAAATATTTGGTCCTTTTGTCGAAGATCACCTGACCAATGTTCAGTTCGGGTTCAGACCTGGCCATTCCACTACTCACGCCATTCAAAACTTCTTACAAAACATTTCAAATAACAGCGCTTTTAAGTACTCCGTAGGGTTTGCCATTGATCTAAAAAGGTTTTTGTCACCATAAAACACGATGCTCTCTTTACAAAGATGAAGAAGTATAGATATAGTGCGAATATTGCACGTTGTTGGTAATTATTTAGCTGACAGACGGCAACGAGTTGAAATGGAAAGTTTTATATCTAGTTTTTCAACTCTTTCTCGCAGAGTGCCCCAAGGCAGCATTTTGGGTCCTTTGGCATTCTTGATCTATATCAACGACTTACCTAGAGCATTGCCAATTAACGTTACAATGTTTGCCGATAACACCACCATTCAACACTTTGGTAACAATATTGATCTATTGAAAAACGAGACTAGTCAATATTTGAAAGATCTAGTCACTTGGCTGAATTTGAATAAGCTGATCTTAAATGCCTAAAAAATCGAATTGATTTTATTTAGTCCCCGTAATGTACAGATTGATTTTACTTTAACCTTAAATGGCACTGTAATCCAACAAGTCGGATCAAAATGTGACAAAAAATGTATTAAATTCTTAGGCCTTAACATTGACAATCATTTCAAATGGAAAGAATACATTCCAATAGTTAGCAGCAATATCAGAAAAACTATGTTCACTCCATTCATGGCAAGACAAGCCATTCCAATCAAAATGAGACATTCTTTACAATTCATTAATCAAAAGTAGAATAGAATATGGGATCGAATTCTAAGGTAATTGCCCACCAGTGAAAAGTCTAGCAGAGCTTCAAAAACGCGTTATAACATGGATAGCTTGTGCTAAGTTCCGGTCTCATACTAGTCATTCTTTTTAAATTTAAAATTTTTGAAAACTTTAGATCTCTGAAAAGCTAACAAATTGAAATTAATTTTCAAGTTATACCAAAACAGCGTTCCTGCAGTTGTAAACAAGTTCCCTCATAAGATAATTCGAGGAGGAACGGTACGTTTTGAAAAAAAAATTGGTTTCAACGACTGTCGGCATATACATTGCCAAATTCTTGGAACAATTCTAAGAGGGGACCAAATGAAAGCAGATCCTTTTTCCGAAAAAGTACAAGGATGTATTTTGCATTTGACGGAAACAATCACTTGCATCGTATTCAACCATTTGTATTAAAAGAAATTGCTATTTGTGCAGGTTGTGATCTCTTCCTCAGACACTGGCGATCTTGGTGGTGAAGGACGAATTTCGCAGGAATTTGGGCGAGCTTCTTGGGCTTGTGGCAATGTTGTGAGATGAATATAAAGTGTCACTTCTAGTCAAGGTCCACCATTTAAACAAACCGAACGGTCTATGCGGTTCCCTAGGGATTTCATCTTTTATAAAACACTATTATTTGTTCATTTTACATTAAATCTCGAGCCACTGAAATAAAAATCAATCAATGACTCAATCATGCCCTCTCGTGTGAAGAGAAGCTCGGGCAAGCCCTCATCGCTCTTCTCTTCAAACTCGACGGCATGAAATGGGCGAACACATTCAAGGTGCCTTATTGACCTTGTCGACTTTCTTAAATGCTCACTTTCATAAACTCCACACAAAGAATACCGCCGCAATTGAATAAATAGCTATCCTTAACCTTAACCCGATTTGTGGAGGGCAAAGAAGAAGTTTGGTTTCTAAAAAGTCGTGTACAGTTCATGTTTGCTCACTTTCGAAACGCTAGTTCAAAGATTTATTGGTCCATGTTTGTGGCGATCAGCTAGATTAAGCTGACCGTCCACTGATCCTGACTCTGCTCTCAGCACTCGTCGAGTACACTCGCCATATGTTTATCGGTCAAGAAATAGTTAGTTCTCTGGGTTCGAAAGGAGAATAGAGTCGCAATAAATGAGATGAAATACCAACAATGGTAAGAAAACATACAAAGTGATGATACCAGGAGGAAACACAATTTGGGTTGAGCAAGCTCCATTTTATCATGAATGTCTGTGAGATCGAGATTCGACTTTCCGTCCAAATCGTCGTCGAATTATAAATTGCAAGTTCTGTTCTCCAGTTGTCCCTTTTTTGTCTTTTTGTCCTTGGTTCCGGAGATTTCTTTCGGCTTGACGTTAGAATTATGGAGAACACTGTTCCATTTCTCTGTATGAGGTTGGGCTTGTCATTTGTTGTCTTGATTGTTGGCCGGATGCACTTGTGATTCTAGTTCTTTATCGGCTTCACCCAACCCTCATCTCTAAACCTTCATTGACAATAGCGGTCGGACTCTAAAATCTAAAATAGTATCTTCTAATGGATCGCAAATCAGCCATCCTTTCCATTCCCCCAATGGCCTCCAGTTGGACGTCCTTCTTGGGGTAAAGACACTGATTGGCATCCCTGACCTCTTAGGGGAAAATATTTAGGCGAATAGATAAAATCTAGGTGTTGCAATAATTTCGATTCGATTTGGGAGTGTGACATCACATCATGAAAACATGGCTTGAATTGATGGGGCTTAGATGGCCTTCTATTAATCAGTCCCTTTTGTTTGGTTCTCATTTCTTTCTAGCAAATATGTTTATTCTCATTAGGAGTAGGTGGAATCGAGAACACATTTGTTGACGAATCTACTACTTTGCCTCTCAGCTATTCGCTTGCTGGAAGCCACTCAGTTTGCTTTCCCTAGCCAACCATTCACCACTGATCCTCACTCTCATCCCATCCAAGGGCCCTCAGCATCTCTCCAGTTTCCATACTAACCTTTGAGCAAGTCCAGTAAGTTCTTCGTCTATTTCATTTGAGTCTCGGTTCGTTTTTCATTTTGCCCGAAATGTAGATGGCATTCCAGATCAACCCAACATTCATGGTCTACATAGCTCGGTCTGCCAACTCAAATTCGTTGAGAGACCAAATATTATATAAAAATTGAAAGATAATAAATAGATAATTTTAATAGTTCTGGGGAATACATTTCGAAATAAAAAGATAAAGATTGAACATCAAACCAATTCTGACGAGTCTGAACTTGAACACTTTTCGGAAAGGCTCGAGTCTGGCCAATTTCTCCACATTCACTCGTTTATACATTGCTAATCCGTATCGTTTTCCAACGTACTTTCATTTCAGAATCAACATGATGATTGCAACGACATACGTTCTGGTTACTTTGATGATTTTGAACCATGGGCAAGTTGTTAACTCCCATTTCGCCAGCTTTCGTCAAGCAACTGACTCCTTAAAGAGTGGTTCCAAAAGTTGTAAGCAGAATTCCATTGATATAGCCAAAAGTGATGATGTGAATGTTGTCAGTGATGGGCGGTCAAAGTGACCTTGGTTTTGGTCAAATTTACTTTTTCAAATTTATTCAGGCATTCATTTGGCTTCCCTTCCAAATGCATCGGAACAGTTCAGAGTCCAATCTTCAGAGGAAACAAATGAAATCATTGATCAATGTAGCCAAGCCAGAACTCGAACGTAATTATGTCATTGAAAGTTATTGCTTCTTCGACCAACTTTGACAGCCTTTGTTTAACTTTATAAACCAGTTTGTGGATGATCTTTTGATCGTGTCAAATCCAAAATTTTCGACTTACAAATGCGTGTACTACTATGTATTAAGCTGGATTCTTGGACACGGTCGTCTCCTCTCGACTCGTCTCACCCGTCTCACCACGGTGGTCAAAAAAGCTTATCAGGTATTGAGAGAAATGCGCATATCCATCTCAACAGTCTTCTTCCTTACAAAAACCATAAGAAGTTAATTTGACGTGATTGATTTATTCAAATCTGGCTCAAATTTGTCGCGCATATGGCTATTAGTTAACAAAATTTGCTTGGATATTTCTGTTGGAATTCAAAAAGGCTTTTGAACCACTGTGGCAGTCGTCTCAATGGCGAGACGAGAGGGGTAAGCTGATCAACAAAGAATCCAGCTTTAAAGTACCCAGAGAGGAATCACTGCCTTTTTAAAAACATAAAGAATCAGGAGAAACGTGAAAGGGAAACGATTTGTGCTCAAGTTCATTCACAAGTGTGTGCCTCTTTTTAGACATCATGGATGCTTGATTGATGAATATCAAAGGTGGAAAGCGTTGGAATCACAAAAGAAGAATGAAGTTTATCCGTCAATTTTCATGGAACTAAAGATCAATGGCACATTATTGATTTTTCTTTGTCTTTTTTTATCATTTTCCAGCCTCCGTCGGCGAAATGAAAGATCGTTTGGAATTCGAAGAGGGCTCTGGAATAATGGAAACGATGTTAAATGTGGAAGAATGTCCCGGAGAAGATGGTCAGTTCTTCATTTCCCTGATGAATCCGAGTGGATGTTATATTTTCCAAACCACTGGATTCAACTTAAATGGATATCCGAATAATACAGGATCTGCTCCTCGATACTTTTGCGGTTATACCATTCAGGTACTTTCTTGTTTCAAAGTGTTTGCTTGCACATTTGGTTTTTAAAGAGGGCTCTTAGATTTGAGTGTGTAGGATAATGTTTAAATAGAAATTGGGCCCACGATGAAAATGTTGATTTGTGATAGCTTTGTTATCAAATTTCCCCGTAGATTTTCAATATTGGGCCACTCTGACGAGCTCTTCAAATTGGAAACCCCAATTCAAACCAATTCATTTTGAGGTTTTTTTTTTGTTTTTTAGTAAATTGCAATTCCTGCAAGTTAGTGGGCTCAGATTAATGGTCTCCGTTTGAAAAGATTGATAATAAATGCGTAGATCCAAAGCACTCATATTTTCAGACTGGAAGGATTTAGGGTCGATTCTAGTGACCGTACAGGTTTAGTGTGCGTTTTGAGAGCACCTTTAAGCCCTCAAGAATCCAAGCTAGTTTGAACAATGAAGTCCACTTCTCTTCTTTCTCGGGCTCCTTTCTTGTCTAAATTGCACCCTTCTAACATTCGTAGGAGATACGTAGACCTTGTTGAACTGGTAGCATCTTTCAAGTCAGACTTGGACAAATTTTTACTCCACTTTTACTCCACTCCACACCATTTTCCACACCACTTACTCCACTTGTAGATAATGGAGGCAAAGATATTGAGCAGGTCTCATCTATGAAAGATCTAGGTGTAGTACTCAAAAATAATGCAAAGTTCGATGAGCATATCCAGTTGAAGGTGGGTAAGGCTTTTCAAATGTGTGGTTGGATATATCGCACGTTTAAGTTCAGAGACAGCATCACTATGCTAACTCTATACAAGTTGATTGGCCAGCCACATCTTGAATATGCTTCACCCATTTGGGCTCCAATGAGTTCAGCAGGCTTGCAAAAGGTCGAGCAAGTCCAAAAATGTTTCACTAGGAACATCACAGGAAAGAGAGAGCTCTCGTATTGGGAGAGACTAAAAAGGTTGGGACTCTACAGTGTTCAGAGAAGTTGCAAAAGGTATCTGATACTGTACGTCTTCAAAAGCATCCATGAGCTTTGTCCCAACCCAGGATTTAGGGTCAATTCTAGTGACCGTAGTGGCTAAATGTGCGTTTTGAGAGCACCCTCAAGCCCGCGAGAATCCAGGCTAGTTCGCACAATGAAGTCCACAACTCTTCTTTCTCGGGCTCCTTCATTGTTTAATTTGCTTCCTTCTAATATTCGCAGGGAATACGTAGGCCTTGTTGATCCGGTTGCTTCTTTCAAGTCAGACTTGGACAAGTTTTTAGATAGCATTCCAGATCAACCCTACATTCAAGGACTAGATCGGTCCGCCAACTCAAATTCGTTGGTAGACCAAATGTCATATAAAGATTAAAAGGTAATAAGAGACGAATTATAACCTTTCATTTTAATAGTAGTGGGGATTACATTTCCTGTAGGGGTTAGAAAAGTCCGTGAAAAAGCGAACGAAAAAAAATATATCACATTTTCAGACTATTTTGGGTCTCAGTGCGGATGGAGAGCATATGAAATTGCATTTCTTTGGTACTTTTACGCTCATTTGTTCATTATTTTTCTCTTTGGCTTCCAATTTAATTATGGCATTTCAGTTTGGGGCTACTGTAAGTGGAACGGTGACCGTTAAAGAAAAAGATTTTCATTTCCAAGGACTGGACAGTCTTGGAAGATGCGTGGATTATGTATTCATTTCTGGTGTGAACGATGAACAACAACACAACGACAAAAGTGACATGGATGACCGAGATTCGGGTATAAATGCCGTGCGATATTGTGACACGATTACCGAAGACAAGATCCGCGATTTCTCTACCTTCGAACTTTTGATTCAATTATCCGCCGACAACACAGAGAACGGCAACGGAGCCGAGATTGCTATTTGTATTGAATAAAAGAGATGGGAGTCAAAACCCGATTCTAAGTTTTTTGCCACTCTATGAAATAGATAGATAGATAGATAGATAGATAGATAGATAGATAGATAGATAGATAGATAGATAGATAGATAGATAGATAGATAGATAGATAGATAGATGCGGAACTCAAGTCTAGTCTTGGTGAGTCCAGCAAAAAGTCAAAGGGCTCGTCAAGTCTGACTTTTGCATGGCTCAGGATGTTTACAAAAAGTCATTGTGGTGCTCTCAAAATGGCTGCTGCAGGCCCGCTTTGTTGGTGTACCATCGCGTCCTGTCAATGGCTGTTTGTTCAATCTCTTTTCCTCCTCCTTCCTTGCTGGCTTTCCTCCTCGCCTAAGTCGTGGTTCTTCTGCTTTCTCTCAGCCTCGTCATTTCTCGTCGATTAGAATGGTGGCGTTGCTACTTCAGAGGTGATTTCAAGTATTAAGAAAATGATTTCTTCAGTGTCTTCTAAAAAGTATTCCAAGGGTAGCATAGTGTCGGCACACCCTTACACTATTTTGAGAGTGCCGAGAACTGGGGCTAGTTTCAATTTGCATCGTCTTTACGGCAATATTCCTCCGGCCTTTGCCAAAAATCCGCTAGAAATTCCTGAGAAAATGTCGAGCACGGAATTTCACCCTGCGCCAGAACTTGCGACTGCACCCTGTTTAGCTCAACGGTTTCATAAAGACGTCAGTGAATCACAAAAGCAAAGTCAAAAGCCCAAGGAAGTGTCGCTGAAAGTCCCTGCTTTCAAAATTGATTTTTAGACCACAGATGTCTTGCATGATTCCAAGGTGCCAGATAAAGATAAACCGACGGCCGAGCACAAAGCTTCGAATGCAAGCACAAAGACTGCAACAAACCCCAAACGTGCTCGGGAAATTATGTCCATCCGTGTTGAAGACAAGAAAGTGAAAAAGCCAAGATTTTGAACAAAATCTTTGAAGTGTTGTGCTGCCAATTTATTGGCTGTGGCTATTACCATTCATCTTCACTCGGTCTTCCGTTGCTTTTAAGTATTGTAATATTTTATTGATTACATAAGTTTATGTTATGACATTTTATTCATAACGATGAGCTTCAATCGAGGAATGTACTGATGCCAATTATAGGTTTTCGCGTCAAGCTGTGCCATCAAAGTAAGATTCCAAATCACTTCCAGGAGATCAATTTTTGTCCGCAATGTGTTCACCACGTCCAGGTTGGAGGGCCTGTTGATTACGTTTGGAACGTATAATTGAATTTCGGCCGTGATTTGGTCGACAATGGTTGGTGGGATTAAAGGGATGGATGGTTTTTAGTCAAACAGGGAAACATTAGGATCACGGCTATGTTTTTTTTCGGTAAAATATAATGACAGCATTAAAAATCATATCTTCCATTTGAAACATAGGTAGACATGCAGGCAGGGAAGCAGATAGAGAGTGGCACAATGCTTGGACATTCCCCGTTGATTCCAATTGCAAGACCGGCCCAGTATCGTTAAACATCAAGGGATACTCTTTGTTAGGTTTCTTATCTAGGCTGATTTGTCGTGTTCCACACTACTAACAGAAAATAGCAGTCACAATGAAATGATGTTAATAGAAGAATCTGATTGCAACTTCGATTTGTTTACCTAGGGTTTGAACATTGGGAATTCTTGAAAAACATCAAAAACGTACGAGCAGCCCTCCCTTTACATTCCTTTTTCAACTGCAAAAACATCATTTCATTGCTTTCACTCTCATCCAATGTTACAACCGGAAGGGACCACTTGGTTTGGGAAGTAACTCACTTCCATGAGAAACTCCACCACTTGTAAGAAATAGGCTCGTTTGCAAGTTAGAAAATAGAACTCCACTTCAGTGTTAGTCAATCTAATCTACTAGATTAGGGTAAGCCAAGGTGACCAATGACATCGTCTGCTGTTCGGTACGTCGAAACATTAGCGGCTGCTGGAGCCAAAAAAATCTTGATGGCCGATCAAAAAGCGGGCAGAATTATCTGGGCATGACGAAGCCTGCAGTTTGAAGCAAAATAAGAAAGAAAAAATTGCCCAAACAATTTCAGCCAGGTGCGCCTATGATCACTAGACATGGATTTTGGCTCATATACACCGTCAAAACCTTGAGATTTGGCCCATTTTTTGAAACTGTCTCTGAAATCCTGGCAATTTTTGATCACACAAAGGGGGGCAAAATCCGGGTTTTG